>NC_137221.1:18709347-18954347 GCF_949987685.1 Ammodytes marinus
GACAATGTGTAGTGTCCTGTGGTTTATGTTTAAGGCTATTTCTTGTCCAGTAGTATAATAATTGACCTCCATGTTTCTGGAATAAAAATACCAAACTCATCATAAGAAAGCAATACACATTTCTAGCATGTGGGTAAACGGTGGGCTGCTGGTTGGTAAAGAAAATGCACTGAAACTTGGATTTTTTAAAAGTTGGACTTTATTGTGGCAATCAGAAGAAAAAACTTGCCTGCTCCAAGTCCTACACCAATGAAATGAACAGCAGCATATCATCTGAACTGTAAACTATCAGTGTTGAGTTTAAAGTTACTAATGAAAGTGGTTGTGCACACACCTGTAAATCGCACGTCTGGTTTCAGTGAGGCCAAGTGTGTGAAGTGAGTGTGTGGGTGTGCCTGCTAAACCTTGTCCTTACACACTCGTGCCCCGTGATTGCACGTTGAGAGAATCCCCCCTATTTCAACGGCAATTAAGAGTAAAAAATTGAAAGGTGGGCCGAGGGGAGGTGAAGCCCACAATTACCTGCAGTCTGCTCTGCAGTGTGTCTATTTTACCTCAGGGAAACCGGCAAGTGTCCTTTCATTGAATCATGTTTGAGTTCAAGTAAGGAAAACCCCGCAACATGAAGCAGACATTTCACATTTAGTATGCTATAGCCACGTCTTCCCAAGTCCCCTTTTGATTAATTTAATCTTTCTCGATTAGACAAACCCTAATAGTGTTAAATGCCAGCATGGATATAATGTCAGAAACACTCCATTTGAAACCCTGAGCTACAAAGATCGCAAGGGCTCAAGAAAGTCACACCGCAAAGGTCAAACTGCTTGAATCAAACCCTTTTCCCACTCTTTTGCAGGGATTAAAAATATATGCAACAGTTTTCTTCCATATCCAGTGACCTTATAAAGGCTCCTGATTTATTCAATGGCAAAGCTGTCCTTTCTGGGGGGTAAAAAGGAATTCCATATTAGAAGGACAGCCTGATAATTGGGAATAAGTCTGTCTGCAGGGAGAAAGTGCAAAGAGAAGAGAGGATTGTGCTCTCCAATCACACCAAGTTTAGCCAAACCAAGCGATCCCCCTTTTATAATACTTATGCCATACATTGTGTTGCTATTGCTTGAAGACTATATTCAATTGGGGCTTGACTGATAAGAAAATGCCCTATATCAAACTGTATTTAATGCTGTGAGAATGTGTGGCAGTAAGTAGACAGTGAAAACGAAATTGTACGGCAATTTGAAAGTTAATGATCGTTTAGTTTCAGCAACACACTTATGAACACAGAGCTTTCCTCCAGCACTCATCCTCAGTTGAACTCCTGAGTTCTGTCATCCCTTCCAAGGTCTACAGCAAACCTCCTGCCACGTTGTCTCTCCCCTCCCTGTCTCTCTCTCTCTCTCTTTATTCTCTCACAGTCTTTTTCTCTCTTCCTCATTCCCTCGCTCTACAATTCTCACTATTTTTTTTACTCCTTCTTTGACCATAGTCTGCTTCTCTGTTTTCTTCCCCTCCCATCTCTCTCTGTAGCCTCTCCTCTCTCTCTCTTTCTCTCTCTCTCTCTGATGATACCTTTCTTATTTTCGTGTGATGTGGTTCTTGCAGGGATGAAGGGAGGGTCAGTCCAGTCCGCATGGCTTCCTGTGTTCTGTGCGTTCTAAATGCCAGCTTGGTGACCACACTGCAGCGCATGAGGGTTCAACTGCTGCACCCCTCGGTCACAGGCCATTTTTCACTGAGAAGCTGTGCTCTCTCATTTTGTCAGGACTCTCAGACGGACCTACTCTGAGTTTTTTTTCCCATGAGCCTCTAGTCCACACACCCAAAAATGCCTGCTCCAGTGCTGCATTGCTGCAAAGAAAAAACTACAGTTAAGCACTGTAGCACCTGCACTGGAATTTGACACTTGGAAAAAACTGCCTAGCATGTTCCTGCTCAATCATTTTCAGTATAGTTCAATTCAAGGAGGATTTTCCTTTTACTTTGAACAATCTGCAGTAGATTTTAATTGATTTATACACCGATATTATACATCGCTTTGATGTGTAGGCTAATTAATGTCTTGTCTAGATGCAAGACATTAATTATGTGTTTCTTTTCTTTTGTATTTTACTGTGATTTACTGTAGTAGCAATGAAATCTATTACTATTTACCATGTCTTTTTCTATTTCCAGCTCGTCTTCAGGTGTGAATCTGTCAAATCAACTTGTGAGTCCTTTGCTAGAACCAATTGAGAAGTTTCAGTCATAGGATATGAGTCTTAATCACTGGACTGACAGAGTGTCTTTAAGCTTCATTATTACTGAGGCCTCACAGTGAAACATTCACTAGTAGTAGCTTTAAGTAGCTACGAGGAACTTTCGGTTTTTGATGATTCTAGCGGCTCCTTTGGACAAAAGCAGTAGTGTTTTTACGACACCAACGCCTGCTGTCATAAATATTTTTACTCACGTGTGCCAGTGGCGCGTGCATTTGACTAGGAAGCGAGTGAAAAAGGATGCATTGCCATGGGGTGATGTAATTATACGTATGTGACGATGTAAGATTAATAATGGTAATATGATAATGGTGAAGCAGAGTACACTTTGATTTATTCAAATTCGGGAAACAGGACAGTCTGCCTGCCGTAAAACGTTTTGTCTGAATTTGCAAAGTCATTATTAATAACTATATAGAAATAGCATCATTTTTGCTGATGGTCTCGTTTGCTGTTACAGGTCATTTATGATCATCAGAGGAAAAATGACTTAAAAGTAACTTGTAGTCTCTTTAGGTTGGAAGGTTGAAAATGAACTTATCATTTCTAGGTCAGATGTTGCTGCATCCAGGACAGGCTCCATCAGAGAACCAGGAGGCCACACTGAGCATGCTCCTATTCCACAGATTAAAAAGTGTAGCCTCTCACACACACACACACACACACACACACACACACACACACACACACACACACACACACACACACACACACACACACACACACACACACACACACATACACACACACACACACACACACACACACACACACACACACACACACACACACACACACACACACACACACACACACACACACACACACACACACCAAACTCACGGTTGACTCGGACACTCCATTTGGACTCATAAACTCAAACTATTTCAAGATTTATCACCAGGAATGTTGCTCTCTTAAAATACATCAAAGTAGATAATGAATACATGCATATAACTTACTTTTCTTTCTTAACAGATTAATGCAAGTGCAGAAAATGAAAAGCTAAACTTGCTGCTAATGTAAATGAATAGAACACAATCATGTATAAGCATCTCAAGCACACAGTCCAACCTGCAGAGATGTGAAGCACACAGCTTAGCTTCTATAGCTTCTCTATCTCTTTCATGCGCTCTAACAGGTGGAAATACAAAAACACTTGGGACTATCAAGTCACGGCAGCAAAAGAAAATGCTCAAAACACACACACACACACACACACACACACACACACACACACACACACACACACACACACACACACACACACACACACACACACACACACACACACACACACACACACACACAGTTGATCAACCAGTTCATCACAGTCCCCAGTGTCTAGACTGCTGTCTCTCGCTAATGCTCCGGTAGGCTACAGTGATCCAACGTGTAGTTCTTTCTACCTGCTCATTATGACATTTGAAAATTTTCACCACAAATGCCTCTGGCAACAGTGTGAGAATAGACAAGTGTCTTAGCTCCTCCCACAATCCTCTCTGGGGACCGCCCCCACCATATGCAGACAACAAAAAAAAAAGTTTATAAAAAGTCAAAGAGAAGAAGACATCAACTGCTTCTCCCCAAATAAATAGTGAGAATGGTGCAAAGAAAAAAATAAAGATGAACACAAGAGGCAACCCTTACTGTAATAAAGAGTTTTACATCCATATTTCATATCTGTATTTCTTTTAAAAGGTCATCAAAGGGAAGTAAGTTAACCCCCAGAAAGTATTTCATTTTGCATTTTATAACTGTGTTTTATAACATTTCAAACTGCGTGTCATCGTTTTCCCTTCTTGCTACTTTTTTTTTCTGTCAGACAGACAAAGACTTTCCAGCTGCACACATGGACATGGACTATAAGCATTCCTTTTTCCCTTTCCCTTCATGAGTGAGAGAGCAGCATCCTCTTCTGGTTAAAGTGCACAATAAACAAGACACTCCCTGGGTTGGATTCCTTTCCCCTTTTTCCACAGAGCAAATTGTAATACAATGTTGTGGGGTAACTGTAATGTGTACAGTTACGTTTAATTGTTTAAGCTCCAAGATTTTTTTATTTTTTTTGGCATAGGATATAGATATTTATTGCAGGAAATATAAGTTCAAACTACTGTAGGCAAGACAAAGCAGCTCTGGAAAGCACTTTAGTAACATTGTCCACTGGAGGGTGCCACTGTATTACACACTGTCCCATCAGCCAGTGTGTTTCTTCCTTAAAATGCAAACGGCATGATATGCTGCTTGCCAATTTGTCATTTGACATTCTGTAGAAACAGGTTTTTTCTAAAACTCTGTCCAACTTGTCAGTTGTTGGGGCTTCTGCTGACAGGCTGTGATTCTCTTGTAATTGGGTTGTAAAAAAAATAGATAAAACAAAAGTACGTTCTGGCTATGCACTCACTATGGCACACACACACACACAAACACACCTGCATGCTGCCACACTCTCCATCCAATCTGTTGGACGCAATATCCTCCGAAAGAGCAAACAGAGATTAAGAGCCTCCATCAAAGACTCGTCAGTGCCCGGATTTATTCTGCCAATTCTGGGATAAGACTTAGTTTTCTTTCCTCAACAAATCTGCGGCGATCACATAATACCCTGTATTTACCCACTCCAATCTCTTCTGGGCAGCAGCGTATCATCATTTTACTTCATCTCTCCACTGTCAACTACCCCAGCCTATTAGAATCCTTGAAGTCCGCATGCATGTTAAACAATCTTCTTGAACATAATTGGCAGATTGGTAAGATTGCGTTCACAACTAAGCTACACGCAAACACTGGTACTAAACTGATCATTCTGATGCATTTATTCCGGAAACAACACTGTCATTTGAACAACAAATACATCCGAGACCACCTTAAATGTTGGGTTTGTCCAAAAAACCCTGAAAGGTTAAGCTAATCATGGGCCCCTACTTTTCCCATCACTGCAGTTTCATTTTGTGGTGCAAAATAATGCTTCATTTCCTCCCTAGGTGGATAGAGTGCATTTGCAATCTTCACTCAAAGCCCCAAGTCACATCCAAATATTTATTTGTGAACTCATCGTGACCACAAAAGAAAATAAATAAGAATTTCAAGTGCAGCGTGACCTGGCTGTCAGTCGGCAAAACACATTTTCTTTAGAGTTTTTTTTTCGTGCAGGCGGTGTGTGGCTCTGATGATGAGGGATGACAGACAGAGGGTCACCAGACTGCCCAGTGAATGAGTGATCTGTCAGTCCACATTTATAAGTCATACGTGGCAATGATAAACCTTTTTTTCTGTTTTTGGGTTCAGACAAAAATAGAGCCAGACAAATATAAAAGGAAGTTGGAGATGGATTACTTGGGCAGACTCTCAGTCGCTGCATTGAGTTACACGCTCTGTGTATCACAGCAGTTTAAATCATTACGATGAAAAATGTAAAAAAAAAAAAAAATGAACGCCATCTGTAAGCGACAGTGAGAGAACAGAGAAAGAGGGGGAGACAAAATAAATGTTACATGCAAATACCACTGAATGTATTGTACTGGTACAAACACAGCAGTGCTAGAATAAGTATTCACATCTTCTTCCTATACGTAGAAGTACAGTAGTGCAGTGTTAACATATTCCATCCATTGCAAGTAAAAGCCCAGAATTCAAAACATCTTTTATCAATATTATATATACTGTATATAATATTGCTTCAGTGAAGGGATACATATATATATATATATATATATATATATATATATATATATATATATATACTCACTGAAGCGATGACTCTGGAACGTTCCTTACTATGTAGGCCTATATAAGCTTAATAGGCAATATCATACTACAACTTCCTAGAAAGCTCCTCATCCCGTGGCTTTTTTGTTGTTGTTGCCATCTAACACAACCAATATGGAAAGAGTGGCATGTCAGTTTATTGATACTGATGCACTAAAACAAGCCACATGTGATCCGTCATGTTAGACGTCTTCACAAAGCCGAATGCACTTTGTCCCATCTAATCACATTTTGATTCACTTCTCCGGAAGGACCCCTCTCTAAATCCAGTCTGACGTACCAAACGTTGAGAAAGGACCCTGCCATGTTTGCTTCTACATAGTCCCTGCTTAGCTGTATTTACCAAAGGTCCCATTTAGTCATTCAAGAGTCACCAGGAGACTCAATGAGGATATGAGAGCCTGATCTGCATACATTAGAATTGTAAATGTAGTCAGATGCTCACGACAGCAGCCATACATAAAGATTAGCTTGAAAAAAGTGTCAGAACTTCATAGACACGCTTGAGGGAAGAAGAAGGGAGGCACAGATCATTGGACTGGAGACAGATGGACCAGCATGACACATACTCATGCATATGATAATTGGCTCCCTTTACTGAAATGTGCCCCAGCCTCAGGGGAAATAGGAAATATTTTGGGGGCTCTAAATATTGAATTTCAGTTGCTGGGTAATGGGTACAGTTTAGTGGATATTTTGCCTAATTAACAAGCAGGGTGGAATTCAGTGCAGCATGGTTTAAACACATTTACAATCACAATCCTGACAACCCAACTATTCACTTAGAAATTACGCTTTTTACTGGTTTCGCTCTCACAATATGTAATTAATAGGTTGTTATTAGGTGAAAAAACAACTCTGTCATTACAGAGTATGGACGTCCCTGTTTGATTAGCACCAATTGGAGAGTTGTTGTGGGTTGGAAAAGGTTTACATTTAAAAATCTTGCTTAAATGATCCATGATGGACAACCGTATGAATGTGTATTTATTTATATATATTTCAACTTTAAAGGAACATTTTACAGGTTTGCAAACAGGTTATTATGTCCTGTACACAGGTTGCACCAGTTGTTCCAGAGTTCAAACTTAACCCGTTGTAACATTAGTGTTAAGTAAATTAAGATTTCATGTCATGCATCACTAAGGTAAATTAAGTTACACCTCACAAACTATTCTCACGTAGAGATAAGTTGTTAATAAATATTCATTATTTTCAATCGACTATTTCCTGCTCATAGCTCTTGTGCCACAATATACATATAGTATATGCATTACTAATGAGATCGTCAGCAGCAGTGAACCCTCAGATCAGGGTAGGAATGGACTGCCTGTTGACAAAAAGAAAGCATTTATGATTACCTAACATGTGCAAGCTTGAAAGGCATTTCCAAAGCAAACAATGACTTTGTTTCTGTGATTGGGAACATACTACATATGTTAGCTCTACCTGTTGAGTCTCAATAGGTGGTATATTTACCATATAGATTCAAAACCTATAAATAGCTGTTTGACCTGAG
Source organism: Ammodytes marinus (assembly GCF_949987685.1). Classification (NCBI taxonomy): domain Eukaryota; kingdom Metazoa; phylum Chordata; class Actinopteri; order Uranoscopiformes; family Ammodytidae; genus Ammodytes; species Ammodytes marinus. The sequence continues at coordinate 18,716,896 of NC_137221.1, forward strand.
AGTCTTCTGACCTGTTTAGACGATGCACTTGTTTATGTCATGTGTCCAGACCATTGGGGGGTCCTCTGTGTCCCCCTTGTCTCCCTGAGTGAAAGTCTGCAAACACTTGATTAGCTTACTGTGAGTTCATGGCACATCCTGGGCCCAGGTGATCAGTGTTGATTTGACATGAAGACCCAGTGTTCCAAACACAGTATGGGGTTGGAAAACAAATACATGAGTGTTTAAAAAATAACTGACTCTGAAGTTAACTCAACTACTTGTAAGAGTACCATAAAGCTGTGCATATCTTTTATGTTACCGGCGATTGTGCTGCTTTTCAGTAATGCATTAATGCATTGTTATTACCAAATTACACTCAGAGGGAATTTTGGAGCACACAAACCTTTGCCAATGTAAACCATTTTTATTCAAGTTAAATGTTATACTATTGATGCCTACGTACATTCAAGTATGTCAGTTGAATTCAATCAGCATATCTGTACAGTATATAATTTCCTTGCAATGAACATCTGAAAGTATTCACAATCACGCTTGGGCTTTAACCACAAAAAAGAAATTGTGATTTTTCTTTCACAGTAGCCAGCTTGGTTCCAGCCACCAACAGTGAACACTGTGTGGAACTGACCTGCATACAACCTGGTCAGTGGAGATAAGAGCTAGTGAATTACGTTCCGAGAATAGAACAGCACAACAGAACTAAATACCTTAGGCAATCACAGCAGGAAAACTGAGCAGCCGTAGTCCATTAAAAATACCTCAAAGTTGAATTTACGCTTTTTATAGTAGACAGTTACCATTGGGTCTTATCTCTTCACAGGTTTTGGATTAAAAACGTTGCATTTCTGTTATTGTCGACAAATCTTGTTCCTCCTAATTTGGCAGAAGAAGGAGGTATTTTACCGTTGATTGACAAGATTGCGTGACAGATTTGCACAAATCCATGTGTGTCACTAATCGCTCTAAAACCCTTGTCTCTCTGTTTCAGTGACAGCAATGGATAATCCTGTCCTTCAAAAGCAGCCATATTTATTTTTTTCCTGTGGCCAAATCAAGGCTATAATCGCTGCTGACGTCATATTCTGTTTGCACTATGGTCTGTTTCTGTCTGCTGATCGTTTTTGTGTTTTGCTGTTGCCGTTATTCTTCACTGATCATTTTTATGTTATCCTTCATGGGCATTGTCTTTTTCATTTGCCTTGTGTCCGAGATGTAACGTCAGAGCAAGGATTTTGAGCACGTTAGAATGGCAATCCCAGCAATTGAATCCCACAGACAAAAGTATAGGACCAGATACAGTGGCTTCGTTGGCAACATATGGTGGTGACGCCTTGGATTAAGCTGTTGAACTTTCTCTCACACTATGTCCTTAACAGCATCTGCCAGCACCATGTTTTCCAATCGTATCATCAACCTCACTATGAATCCTATTGACTAAAGCCTCACTTCAATTTTACAATCGGTTCCTTCTAGGTTTAAACATAAAGCTTTCCTTGTCTTTGGTCATATCCCCAACATTATGGATCTGAAGCTATCGTATTTAAACATCCTGTACCAAGAGAACATCAGGATGGTATTGATGTTGAAGCACATATTTACTGCATTAGGGGACAATGTCAATGAAATTGTCGGTAAAATAATGGAAGATTGGAAGGTGCTGGAGATAAATACACCTGGATACAAAGCTTATTGTGTTTGCAGATCAATATCTATAAGAGAGAAGAAACAAAAATAGACAATCCTTCATGTCTGCTTGTCAACGTCCAAAACCCCCCTACTGCTTGTTGATTGATATTCTCCAACAAAAAGCCTTACAGATGTCGTCCGACAAACATTTTTCAGCTTGTCACATCAAAGCTGATGGCACACCTTTTCCACCAATAACATTTCAGCAGCTTTGATTGACACTGTGGCTTTTATTCCCAAAATATATAATGTAGGTGCATGATAGGGCGTTTTTGTATTTTGGAGATGTTTATCTTGCTGATACTTTAATAGATCAAAATGTGTCTTTTGATGCAGTTGTCAGTTAACACGTTGTGATGCTTATCAATCAAATAGTTCATTCGTCGAGTTCTAGAGATTCAGAACAGAAAAAACCTTGCAGGAAACTAAATGCTTGCAACCGACTCCCAGGAGAAGTTAGAGAGCAGCACAAGAAAGGGCAATAGCGTGACATAGGATAGTGAAGCTTTGGTTTCGCGTATGATGCATGAAAGCAAGGTGGTCTGCCGGATAGCGACAAGGTTCTGAGTCTCCGGAGCGGGACCTGAACCAGAACTGTTTCTGTGTGAGAGCAGCAATAGTAAACTTACTGTATAGAAATATACATCAGTCAGTCTTCTTTTCCTTGGATTGTTTTCCCTACCTGAATACATCTTGCATTTAGAAATGTTGGAAGAAAGAAGCTCTCAGCGTGAAAGTAAAAAGCTAAATACCGTATGCTTGACAATATAATGATCGTCAGAGATTATTTGGGGAATGTTGGTCTTACCTTGAGACTTGCTTGACTTAGGTCTTGTTTGTCTCTACTTGGGACGTAATGATCCTTACTTAGAACTTGACTAGGGGAGGCCTGATGGTCTTGTTGTTGATTTGGGACCGGGCCTGGGACTTGTTGGGCTTGAGTTGGCTCCTGACATTGGACTTATTTGATGTTGGTCTTCACTTGGGACCTTTTGGTTTACAGTTAGGACTTGACTTGGGACATTCTGGTCTTGATTTAGGGCTGGTTACTCTTGATTCACTTTGAACTTGACTTGCTAATCGCTGGTCTTATATATAATATGGTGTCTGTCTTCCCCTGAGACGTCAACAACACATATTTCCCTTATTGTGATTTGAAAAACAGGTGTTAGCTGAGGAGTTTCTAAATTGGCATTGAGACTCTATCCAGGAGGGAAATAAATGTTGGCTGGAAATTGTGCCATTTGTTACAGAAAATAACTCAAATATTCAGACTTATCGAGGTTGACTTATATTTGTCTTGATTCAAAATCATAGACAAACTAAAGCGCAAGATTTAGTTTGGCCAGAGTTTCAGTTTGTTTACTTTCTCCCTTGATAGTCATATGATGAGTCATTGTTAGAGTCGTGCAGGGGGTGTAGGAAGATGTCATTTGCATGGTGTCATCTGAGGAATCAACAAGACTGTGCAGACCTGACCCAAGCCTAATTAGGATGCGTCTGTGTAAATAAAGTATTAGTGTGAGTGTGTGTTTATGTGTGTGTGTGTGTGTGTGTGTGTGTGTGTGTGTGTGTGTGTGTGTGTGTGTGTGTGTGTGCGTGTGTGCACTTGTCCAGACATATTTATCAGTAAAGTCATGTCAGGTAAGGTCAAGCCTAATGTATTCCCGACAGCAGTATGTTGATGTGATCTTCTTTGCACTGATACAGCAGGAGCAGACAGACTGTGCCCATCACTCATTGTGTCAATCAATCTTAATATAAAGACTATCTAATTATATGCCATTAAGAGAGAATGTCCCTTGGACAGTGAACAGGGGTCGGTCTAACATAGCTGTTCATTTTGTGCTTTAAACTAGGTGGCACTGTTGATCTTCTCCTAGTCTTACACCAGTTTGAGAGAGAAAAGAAAATTACGTTCACTTAATAAGCAGATTATTTTGATTGATGTGATCGGTGACATCTTTCGGACCCAAAATCAATGATACAATCATGGCCAATACATCAAAAATACTTTGATTTATACTGCTGTGATCTTTACAAAAAAAAGGTATAAAAAATGTAAACCTGTGCTGTTACACAGTGCTGCGTTATTGTAGTTGTTTTGTGTGATTTTGTTTTACACCTGCTGCATTTGTTTAAAGATAAATCCCATTCTGCTTCATGGCCTACGGCTTTAGATTTCCATTAACTTTAAATTTCCAGAGATTCACGGTCGCTCTTTTTGGAAAATAGTGAATAATACCTTTGCTGGCTTTTATTATCAGATTATAGTGGAAATAGTCATATTGTACTTTACAATGCCGAAAGTGGGTCAGGATGATATACAATGCAAAGAAAGAGGATAGGATCAGACTGGTCCTCCCACACTTATTTTCTCTCATTTCTTGAAGAGACAGTATACCGTGGGTCCTCAGAGGGTGGTGCTGTGAACTCAAAGTCACTGTGTAACTTTTGTGAAACTTCATAAAACAACATCTTCAACCTTATTTTTATGAATTTCGCTACGTGTTGGATAATGGCTATGTCTCAGATATAATGTGTTATGTAAAGATGCTTAAAAAAAACATGGCTCCATTGAGGACTATAATTACACATATTCAAAAGTGATTAGTGAATCTATCATCAGTGAATATATCTGTCTTTGCTGCTTCTTATGTGCCAAATTAGACATCTTGCTTGGTTGGAACACCTCCTTCTGTGATGTTAGGCAATCCCAGCAACATGTTTGCATTAGAGTGTGGGTTTGTCAGATTATCTCCAATGGCCAAAGAGACTATGAAGAGTTCTAAATAGTTGCCAATACTATTAATTAATAAGGATGCTTTAGTAAACAATTCACATTACAACGAGGGAACCTTAACCCCCACAATACATTTCATACATAATACCAATATAACATGCAGTAAAAATCTAGGCCATCTTGGCTTTGACTCGGCTGTGTGGCTCTGTCTATTGACTAAAATGGACTTTAACTATCCTAGAGCAGCACAGTAATCAATGACAGTGTGTCACAAAGCAGATGCTTTTTCCACAGAGCACTGGGAGAATATTAGCACTGGTGGTCCACGAATGATGAATCGCAATAAACAGGCTGTATTTCAGCCCATGCGACAGCAAGCATTGCCAAATTTAGCAGATTGGAACGCTTTTCCCTGTGTGAAATTTGTAAACAAGCCTTGTTATGTCCACCATATGGTCCCTTCATCGCTGGGCACATCTGCCACTGCTGCAGTAATGAATTCAGTGGGAATTCACTCTCCAAATATTGCCTGAGCGCGCTGGATGTAAATACATAAAATATTACCGAGTCAGGACATCTTCGGTCACAATAAGTATTCCAATGGCGCAGGAAAAACAGGAGGTTTGACATTATGGCGATTCCCTGAGGGGAGATTAGAGTAAAGCAATTCATAGCGCTACTCAGCAAACTATGAATTACTTGTCAAAGCTTGTCAAGCAGAGCGCCGGTGTTATAACGGGGTGCTTGGATTGAGCCCTGCTGATACTCAATTATAGAAGGACAAAGGCAAGCAGTGCTGTGACATGGAGAAGTGCAGTAGACCAAAGCTTTGGCGACATGGGGGACACAGCAGTGCACAGAAATGTGATTTAGTTTTTTGGTGTGCTGGTAAGCCTTACAAATGGAATTCACGAACGGGTTGTGATTGTTCTGGTTTGCTCTTCTACTGAGAAAAAAAGAAGTCCTATTCGTGACAGTCAGGAGAAAGTTGTCAGGCCTGTGGTGGTGGCATATGATTCAGCGGTGTATCAGCACGTCTCTGTGGTCAGTCCCCCCCCATCCCCCCCTCCCCATTTTTTTAACTATTAAAATTGCAAGTGCATATGAAAATAATAGGTTAGAGCAAAACCAGCTTGCATATTATGGCTCTTGTTTCACCGCACTGAAATGAAAGGAATTAGAAGAGATGACATGAAGAGACAAGACAACACCATCAATCTGCTCCTGGCTGGCTCAAAACTCACTCCGCAAAATCTTGTCCCTTCGGCTCACAAACTTCGGCTCAAACTCCCTCAACTGGACATGCAGGAAAAGATCATTGGGGCCCGACAGACAGCAGAATGATGCTTGCCTTTTCCTTATCGTGATTGGTTATCTGTGTGTGCTGGGATAGGCTCAATCCCCGTGAGACTCACCCTGAAGAAGTTAAACATTTTAGAAGATGGGTGGACTCTCATATCTTTAAAAAAAAGAAAAAGAAAAGAAACAAACACTATCTTCCACCAGTCCTGTTTAATCTTGAATTAAACAAATGCAATGACCTACTTTATTGGATTTTGACAAAGTAAGTAAAGATGTTTTTACCCGACCCTGTTCTTTTTGATAACAAATCAAACCCAGCCATAAAGCTCATAGACAGTCGGACATGCAGTTGTGTGTGGGCGTCTTTAAACACCATGCCTGACCTTGCAGACAGAGCGATTGCTGTTATTGATGTAGAACACACTGTTGCTGTGCAGCAGAGTTAAGGGGTACATGCTGTGCTTCAATATAAAGGATCGATAAAAAGAAATGGACACAACGGTCGATATAAAAGGTGTTAGCACACAGGCAGAGCACAACTTAGGACACAGCAAATTCTTCAAAACATATGTCTCTCTCCATATTTAAATATATCGGCCATGTCATGTGTTGAGGAGATTTAGGACAATAACCAGAAAATCTGCATTTTCAGTGTGGCTTCCTCTTTCTCTTTGAGACAATGGTACCAAAATAAGTCCTGGAACTGAAATATGTTATGTCTGTAAATGTTTCCTGATATCTGGAAGTGTTTCCCAACACAGGTTGCGATATGCAAACATCCTTTTAGCCTAAATAAAGAAATTGTGAAACAGACTAGAAATAGTTTATAAGGGCATCCCCACTGCTTCACACCAGACCAATGCACATAAAAAAAACAGGACTAGTTTTGGAATGTAACTAAGTACTTATTATTTATATTTGTATCTTACTTATACTTGTTAGATTGTTTACATGGCTGAGGAGAACACTTGACTTTTTATCCCACTACATATTTCTGCCAGCTTCACTTTTGTTTACTCGTTTTGCTGACAAGAGCATACGTTTACAACATTATTAACTCATCACACGTGTTTATACTGTAATAAGATCAAAATATGCTTTTAAAATTGCCGTGGATTTTCTGTGTAGCTACTCTTGAAGCGACTTTTCCCCTCTGAACTGGGTCAACCGCCTTGGGACTGAATTATCAAAACAAAGCAAAGTTAAAAGGTATTTGAAGCATGACTGTGATAATGCGAGACCATTTCAAGGTTTAGACTCACTTACATTCGGTTGCATCATGCCTTGAGGCAAAAAGCCTGATTGGATCATAATGCATCTAGTGCTAAGCTAAGGCGAGTTCAGTCGGTGATCATACACCAACGTTGCTGGATGACTCAGAAGAAAAGATGTGCAGTAGAATGAATGCTGGTTCATGTAGCTTGTTGATAATAACTTTCCAAGCCTTTTTTTTATTTATTACATATGCCTACTTACTTAATCTTTAAAGTTCTTGCTTTGACGACAAGTCCGATAAAAAAGGAAATGCAGTATATGCTCAAATTTGGAGCTGGTAGTGTTGTTTCTACATTTCCGCTTGAGAAATGATGAGTTGATCTGATGAAATCATTAATCAAAAAGAATAGCAGATTTCATTTTCTGTCCATCAGCAAATCAATAAATTGACCAATCTCTAGATCCATATTAAAGATAATGCTAAGCTAATGCATGCCACAAGTAGAATGAATGTTCCCTTACTGTAAGTGGCATCACTGCTTCTTTACACAGTGAACCACAGCAAACAGCAATGGAAGGCGGCAGAGTAAACTTACCGTTCACAAATCTTCACGGTTTTTCCTCCCATTTGGTGTTCTTTCAGTCCACTGAAATCATATCTGCTGTGGATTAAGTGTAGCTAGAGATGAAGGGGTTGGATATGAGGTGTGTTTGCGTGTGTGTGTGTCTGTTTATGTGTGTGTGTGTGTCTGTGTGTGTGTGTGTGTGTGTGTGTGTGTGTGCGTGTCTGAAAAGGAGAGAGAGAGAGAGACAGAGAGAGACAGATATAAGGATAAAAGGCCAAGCCAGGTAGTCAGGTGGCATTGCATCAAGGGTGAGATAAGAAAGCAGTAATGTAATTTGCTATCACAAGCACTTTGAGTGCCATTCTTTGATCAAAAGTAATCTGCTACAGAGGACCAAACAGTCTCGTGCACAACATAATCGGAACGAAAAAACAAAGCCACTCCATCCCAGCTCCCAGCGGATTGAAAAACGCCAAAGTGAATCAATGTTTTAATTTAGTTGTAAATGGTGTTGCATCTCCTTTTGCCAGGGGCCTCTGTGTTAGTGTCAACCCACAAATCAATGCTCAATTTGAACCAGAGGGAGAAAGACAAGAAGCTCAGGCATTCAGGTTATTCTTTCTTTTTTTTTAAATTAGGAATTACGCTGCATTTCAATTGGGGTTCAAATGGGGTTTTTCAGGTTGCAGACACAGGCACACACACACACACACGCACGCCCGCACACACACACACACACACACACACACACACACACACACACACTGGCTATACATGCACACACTCACCCACAAACACACTGACACACAAATGAATGAATTATAACATGGATCCAATAGGGTGACAACCTATATTAGTTTGAGTAATAGTGTTGTTTATTGGCAGTGATCGGGCCTCCCCTGACAGACTGCGGCAACATGGAATAGCCATGAAGGTAAAACGGGGGGGGGGGGGGGGGGCATTATGCTTTCAAATAGATGAGTGTGAGATGCTGCTCCCCTCCCTCAAACCTTTCTCTCGCTCTCTTAATGTCTATTTTCAATTTCACTTGTTCTTTATTTGCAAAAGCAATAACATACATGATACATTGTGATTTAAATTAATAATTCAACGCAACAATACATACATTTTTTGAAGGAACCTCACAGTAATAGGAAATGATGAAATGGGGATGAGCATTTACAGTATATATAAACATAAATACACACACATATCTGCATCGGCTCACTTGAAAATATACCTACAGAAGACTGGTTTTAAAGGAGTCAACAGAGGCTATCTGATGCGGTGATAGATCTTACCATGTGTTTTTGAGACAGCTTCTTCTTTAAGCTTTTGTTTTTATTGGTAAAGTTTAAGAAGTCTGGCATTTACAGTGCCAGGGAAGATTTAGCATAATGTCTTTTTTTCAACAGATTTCTCCATCATTTCCCAGTCTCTCTCTCTCTCTCCACCAGCCTTTCAGATCACAGGAAACTCAGTAAATCCTGCACTCATCCCCATATTGATCAAGAGTTAGGAAAGCTTCTCTCAGCTTAGAGCCATGTGGTGTTCTCTCTCTGTACTTTTTTAAATATTTGATATGTGTGATAATTTAGTTTGGAGACTCAAAGTGTGAAATAATAATATTGAATAAATAAGTTAAACATGTGAAACAAACAAGCATTTATGAATAGAGTAAAATATGATCCAGTAATCATTTTGAGTAATTAACTACATGATAAGATATTTATAAAACGAATGTTCGTTAAATGTTTCTTATCGTCTTATTCATTTATTTAATATAGCTCTTGGGAGCTCCACAGGTGGCTATTTGCGCTCTCATTTTAGCCACTCACTTTTTCTATTTGGTCTCTCTCACACTCACACACTCCTCTGGCTCTCATTAAAACCCATTTACTGATGAATGAAAAGATTTAGGGATCCATTCTGAACTACACCGCCAACTATATTCAAGATCCAAAATCCTCATACAATAACAATTTACAAGCCAGAGAATATCGCGCATGGCTAAAGGGCTGGCAGAGTTCTTTTAACTGGGGTTCAAAGCAACGCTTAAGTGTGGGAATGAAAATCCTTTTCTCCTGAGACTGATAGTAGGGAGCACAATAGCGTCCTTTTGATCTCTCCTACGGCATGTTTTTCCTCTCTTCTCCTTCATTATCTGACTCATTCATTCTCAGTTCTCTGGAGGAATTATGCTAATAAGCGAAAGCCAGCTATAGTTAAGCATCAACAGTATCCAGCCAGTGAGAGATGCAGTGCGGAGATTTAGGTGGAGAAATCTCATTTTCAGCTAATTATGTTCCTGACTCCATATACTTTACTGATAGGGGAGTATCTCTTTTGAGCATTATTTTTCTAACTTTATGTACAGAGTAGTAACCATTGCATAGTTAATTCAACGTATTTTTATTCCATGTCTTTTTACTTTGATCAGATAAATAAATGATTATTGATAACATTAGTTAAAGCAATCCACATTTTGAATTTTATGAGACGATAGATACAGCAGTAGGCCTAAACATAACACCGGTACCACCAGCCGGATGGTTTAGCTTAGCATAAAGACTGGTAACAGGGGTAAACAGCTACTTTCGGCTTTCTCTGACTAAGACTAGCATCTATAAACTGGATTCCTTAGCAGCTAATCCCAGAAAAAAATAAAACAGCCAGGCACAAAGGCAGCGAAGAATAGTGTCTTGTCATGTTGACACACCGGTAAATGCATGGAATATAAAAAAAATAAAAAAATAAAAACATACAGGATACAATGTAAACCTTTAAGGTGCTGGTAGGTGGATTTTCACTTGGGACAGAGTCAGGATAGCTGTTTCCAGTCTTTACACTAACCTAAGCCAACCAGTGCCTGGCAGAAGCTTCATATTTACTGAAGAGATATGAGAGTGAGTGACGTCAATCTTGTCATTTGCACTCCTTTAAAATACCTTTCCTTTAATAATTCCTGATATAATGAAATATACAGTATATATATATATGTATATATAAATATATACCTTCAGGGATGGAAACGAGTTGGCTGAAGCACATGGCATGCTGCACACAGGAAAGGCATACATGCATGTGTGCACATTCAAGCCAAAGCATGTGTGTGTGTGTGTGTCAATAATTGCACCAGGGACTTTCTGGATTCGCAGAGTAGAGTTTCAATGAGGATTAAGACCAGTCTCCAAACGTCCAGGCGCTTTCTCCACTCTAAAGAGCCATCTGCTAAACCCCATCCTCTCAGATCCACTAAGGCTGAGATGCACTTAAAGTTCAATCAATATCCTCTGTTTCTTTGATACTGGTGTCAAGGTCATGCGTACAGCAGTGCCTTTGGGTGATAAATAAAAAGATGAGGGCTGAGGGCATTGAAATGCATTATGCTCCAAGGGAAGCTTAATGTTGTATCTATTTATAAGATATTGAATTGGAATAAATTAACATCATGAAAGCCATTTTAATCCCTTATATCATATCAGCTGTCATCTGAAATATTGGCACTAAGGCTAAGTGAAGGGTGATGTATGAGTCGATAAGAAAAGCCAATCACAGCTAAACAGCACCGCTAGGTTTTTGGAAACAGTGAGAAACTCTTTTCTATCCAATGCAGCACCGATGGATGTGTCTGTAAAGGATATTTGTCGCCATTTTACTGGTTAGGGGGTCAGGGTTGCATTTCAAATTTTTCAAAGGTAACAATTTGTCAAAGTAACAATCTGTAAAAGGAATCATCATGGCAATTTTCTCCTCCTAATCATATGCTTCTCCCACCTAAGGGAGATTAACCCATTGATGTATGTCACTGAGGGACCTAGTGTGTTTCAGAGATGGCTATAAGATGAAAGGAAACATCAGTGGTCTTCTTCTTAATTGTAGCACTTTGTTTGATAATTATATTTCTTATAATACATAAATCATGCATTGGACCATAGGGAGTTTGAAAAATGTGGCATGTATTTTGTGTAAAGAGGAGCATAGAATAGAATAAAATAGAATAGAAAAGAAAAGAAAGTAAAGATTGTTATTGCCAAGTACATAGAAGGAATTTGCTGTGGTCAGTCCGACCATGCACATAATAAACATATAATTAACATAAACCAGAGAATATACTGTATGTAAAAAAGGGGGGAGGGTTGGTCTTGACCGCAGCCTCCTGTCAGAGGGGAATGTCTCACAAAGTTTGTGTCCAGGGTGAGAAGGGTCAGCCACAATCTTTAACCCAACCCTCAGGGTCCTGAAGTGCTGGACAATTGCAGGGTAACACTTTACAATAAGGTACACAAAAAAGAGTAGTTGTTTTAAAAAGAGTAGTTACTGTTTTAAAAAGAGTAGTTACTGTTTTAACATTAGAACTATACTTTTATAAAATATTGAAGCCCCCCACTCTTTGACTTTTCCTAAAATTGTGTTGTGATGCGTTCCCCATGGTTAAATAAAGTCACAATTAATCTGGATTAAAAAAACAGGCATTTATACCTAAAACAGTAACTACTCTTTTTTGGAACAGTAACTACTCTTTTTTGTGTACCTTATTGTAAAGTGTTACCAATTGCAGCCAATATATCTCAAAATATATTTCTGTGTTGCTATTTGAGACTACCTTGACTGTCAAACACCAGTTTCTGCATGGGAAATTATCATTATTATTCAGCGCAGTAACTCATGTAAAATACAAATGCCTACATACAGCAGTGTTTTGATGTCATAACATTTGAGAGACTAGGCCAGTTAGGCTTCTGTATAACCAATAATGCACAAATGCTAGTGCTATATAGCTGCATGATCACTTTTTCTGTTGTCAACCACCTGACTCACATGTAGCATTATAACATCACCAAACACATATTGATTACAAATTAAACCCCCCTCTTTATGTCGTCAATCCAGAATTCAGAATGCACACACATGACAGGTGCTAATGGATTTGCAGTCTTTGTAAGTGGCTGTGTTGTCTCATATGCCAGGTTCCGTGGTGTTATTAAGGTTGTGTTGCATGGCTTATAAAAAAAAGAGAAGGATTTCCCAAATAAAATAATAAAATACACACTCAACCATAAACTGCATGGACACACATGCAAGCCTTGCACAGAGAGTAATAGTATAACTATTGTTAAAGTTATTTAATGTAATTTCTCTTGATATAATGAAGTGTGGAACACACAGCGTCCGAACAATGACGTCACGGAGGAAATGACAGAAGCAACGGTTATCCTTTTCGGCCACCGTAGGATGTCGTGGCGTTTGCCGTTGTGTACAAACTGGCTACAGTTACCGGATTAGTGTTAACTGTGACTTCGATCATATGGTCTGTTTTGTTACTGTTTTCTTCTTACACATTCCACACAGCACCGGGTAGTGTTACCTTCAGTTGCTCAGGATGAGGCGCGCGGGTTTGGGTAAGATACAGACGTGCGCAAACTGCGCATATATATTATTTAAGCTCAAACTTGACTCTAGCTAGCTTGTATGCTAGTTAGCTCGCTAACGTTTAGCTAATGTTGCTACCAAACATGGATTAATGCTCGTTGTTGTGAACTCCACATGCTTAAAAGATACACTGCGGGACTAGAAATCAACATATATTTCCTGACTGACTGTGTTTAATTTATCGTTTGATAAAGGCGAGGGAGGCACTGGGAGTTATGCAGCGAGTGGATACAGTGTGTATGAAGAGGAAAATGAACACCTGCAGGAGGGACTGAGGGCTAAAGTCAGCGCCTTGAAAAGCGTAAGTACAGTTTCTTCTTAGTTCTATTGATAAAATGTGAACTTTAAATGTTTTTTTTGTTTTTAAATAAGCTGGGATAGTCTGTGTTGTCTCTTTATCAACTCTGGATATGGGTATGGTTGTTTAAACTGTAAAATATTTCTTTCATAGGTATTATTACATAATGTAAACTAATTGCTTCATTGTGTTGTACTTAAATTGACATTTATATTCTGTTACTTTATATTTAACAGCTGTCCATCGACATTGGGACGGAAGTCAAATATCAGAATAATATGTTGGGTGATATGGTGAGTTTCACTTTCTTTGGCTGACTAACTTTAACTACATAAGGTGGAAGAGGCATTCAGATCATTCTAAAAGTAGTCATATCACAATGTACCTACTAAGATACAGTAGTTTCATCGCCAAAATGTAGGCCTACTTAAACACTAAAATGGCTGATTATGATTTTGATGTTATTATTATTTCAGACGTAACTATGTGGATTTGTAAGAAGCATTTAAATGTTACATCTGGTGGAGAGGGGGATACTTTTAAAGGCTGAGTGATATTTTAATATGTAAGATCAGTTCTACAACTGTCAACAGATGTAGTGCAGGGTAAAAGCATGCCATATTTCCTTCTGAAAATGTAGTGGGGGTAGAAGTGTATTCAAGTGCCTCAGAGTTGTACATAAACACTATATTTGTAAAGGTATTTGGTAGCCCGATTTCTAGGATCTGAGTGTAACTGTATGTTTGTTTGTGTTACTGTCTGGACTTTAGACTCTGTATCCCTCTATCCCACACTAGGACTCGGACTTTGACTCCACGGGCGGCCTGCTTGGTGCCACCATCGGCAGAGTCAAAAAGCTGTCCAGAGGAAGTCAGACCAAACTGTTGTGCTACATGCTGCTCTTCTGCTGTTTTGTCTTCTTTGTGCTGTACTGGTTCATCAAGCTGAGGTGATAGGACGTGTGCGGTGCCCTTTAACTCCACATCTTCCTTCCCCTTGTCTGTGCCACGTTGACACATCTCAAAAGTCAACCACCATTATAACAGTCATGATAAGGAATTGCAGAGAATTGTCTGAAGTTCTGTCTGAAGTCACTTTAACAGGTGCCCACGTGTCTGAGGATTTCATAAAATGAGCCCAAAGATGTGTCATGGAACGACACTCACTGATGCCATGTGATCGAGTATGAAAAAGTCAAACGGGGCAGGTGGGGATTTACATCAATGTGAATTTAAAATAATAATCATGTGAAGTAGACCCAGCCAGTAGGAATGTTCTGTATCAGCCCAATGTGAGACATAATGAACATAACAACTTTAGAAGACACTTTGTCTTAATTGTATGACAGTGTTTAAATGGTAAGTCTGTTGATGCAGCCCACATTGTGTTACAAGTGATTAAGTTATAAAATGCTCCCTTTTACAAAAATAATTTCCTGGATTTGCTGAATGAATGGGTACAATGGTATCTATACCATATGTTTTCCATTATTGTTTCAGCTTTGTTGTAAAAAAATGTTTTTAATGTAAATAAACAAATTTTATGCTGAGTTGACCAGTGTAAGTGTGTGCTAACTATAACATTTACACAGACATTTTGATTGACTGAAAACATTCAAGTTGAACTGGTATTTAACTTGGTTTTAGACAAATGACAGTGACACAAACTTTCAGAATCTTTGCTTGATATTTATTTTACACAACAGACATTTTTATCTACATAATTTGCTTTAGTCCATCCAAAAAAAAGGACAAGTCTTTGAATACAATTTTGATGATAAAATAGAAGCGTTATCATTATGTATATTTGATCATATTAGATTTTCTAAATAATTTACAGTTAAAACGATCAAAGGCAAAATGCACAACAGTCCAACTACCTCATATGTCAAGGGTTTTAACATATAACTGCACTTAGGTGTTTTGTTACGTCATTTATAGTGAATGATTTGCACTTGTATCAGCAGTGTCATGCCATCAATCCGTCAGGTGTGGATGACATCACTTCTTGGGAAGTGTGTCCATGTACTTGCAGATGATTCCCAGCATGACCTCATCAGCCCCTCCACCAATCGACAGTAACCTGGAATCCCTGTGGAAAAAAAACAAGATAATAAAAAATGGTGATTTCTCTTTAACAATAATCTGTATTTCCTTCAACATCTGCTTCACCTGAATAATGATCACACTTATTGAAAAGCAACGCTGCACCAAGTGAACCCCTTGTTCTGGTGCATTATTTGCCCCATCAGTAGATGTCAGCAAAGTGCAAAATAAAGGCTCAGAGAGAGGCTCTATATATAACGCTTGATAAATACTGAACGGTGCACAAGCAAGTCATACTCCTAGCCCAACACTGCACAACAGGAGAGTGAGCCTGATCGTGTTTTCAAGAGTTAGTATTCATTTTAGGTTCATCATAAGCTGTGTTTCTATAGAAACCAATCAATCTGAATCTATCTGTGATGAAGGAATGATAATAAAAGTCCAGACCAAGAACTTTATCAAGCTTCCGCTAACTGGTGACATTGCTGTTGCCATAGAAATGCTTTCACCTCACAAGTTGACAGCCATATATAACAATAGTGAACTAAAACACGTATGCATTGATGCTGCTGTGTCATGGTTGCGGTTAGTTATTAATTATTGAACAAACAATGATGAACAAAGTGTGAAAATAATTGAAAATCAGGGTTTTTAAGTTTAACCTTAAATCACTGCTATATGGTTCATACAGTGAGGGGGAAAACGGGAAAAAAGCTGTTTTAAAACCAGGTCACTTAACACACATGACACTTTAGTTGTGTTGCCATTTCTCTGAACAGTCTCACCTGTAAAATCTGCTGACCAGCACGTCACTGGTGAAGCCCATTCCTCCCCAGTACTGGAGACAGCTGTCGCTCACTTCCCTGGTCAGGCGGCCTGCCTTTAATTTGGCCATGGATGCCAGCTTGGTGACATCATTGCCTTTAATGTACAATGCTGCAGAAAAAAGGAAGAACAGAAGTAGTGACACAAGCATGGCAGAGTGAAAAATGTCCAGGTGGATACAAAGGAATTTTAAAGAATTTAGTGAGGAAAACAAAGTCAGTAAACAAACACGGTTCAGTTTTAGAGTCATATTCGGCTGGCAATGATTCATTGTTTTCCCATACAGAACCCCAGTGGAATCAATCAATGCCTTTATTGTTGGTACCCTCCGGAGGAACATATGTGAGCTGCATGATTTTTCCTGTTTCATTGTGTGTGTGTGTGTGTGTGTGTGTGTGTGTGTGTGTGTGTGTGTGTGTGTGTGTGTGTGTGTGTGTGTGTGTGTGTGTGCGTGTGTGTGTGCGTGTGTGTGCGTGTGTGTGCAAATGAATGTGAGTGTGAGTGTGTGTGCGTGTTTATCTACCTGTGCCAAACAGATGCAAAAAGCTTTGATCTGTTTCTGGGCAAGCGAATCGGACTTGAACTGATAGCAGCTAGATTAAGGCATCCAAAGTAGATAGCCACCGCAGTGGTTCTAAACACAACACGAAAATCACAAGACCTCTGACGTCCGACCGACAGACGCATCCACTAATGCATGTCAAGAACTCTGCCGGGTTCTATTTTAAAAGACCTGGGTATATGCCAGTTTTTCAGGTGGCTGTGACTTTTTGTGTTTGAAAGTTATATCAGTACAAAAACGGTGGATCGGCCCTTAATTGTAGAACCCGACATGTTAAAGTGACCCCAAATGTACCCTCATACCTTGTTTTTTTAAAGGAACATTTTGCATCTAAAGTTTGTAATTATTATTATTATTTGAGAAGGGAGAAATGAAAGAAGGGAGAAATGAAAAGGTCACATATGATGCTCATTTTCACATTCAGAATTTTAAGGCTTTCATGGTCTAGTGTCCAAAAAAAACCTTTATATTACTCACAATGCCATGACTAAATCTTCAATTTTCAGCCTCAGTCTGAAAAATCTGTTTAAGAGCCTCTCTCTTTAAGCCCTGCCTTCCAAAAATCCCAGTCTGCTCTAATTGGCCCTGAATCTCACTGCCGGTTTGAAGGGTATTTCAGGGGTTATCCTGGGGTGCGCTAATCACAGATGGGGGTAGGGACACGTGGAGAAAAAGAGAGGGTTGTTTTTTTCTCATAATTTGGGAGTCTCTCGTCATATTAATGTTAAAAACCATGGAAAAGTGCATTTTGCATAATAAGTAACATTTAATACAATTTTAATGGAATGACATAAAAGGCTAAATTAGTGTAGCGCTTTAATGCCTTTGGCTTAAAGATCAAACACCCTATAAGTATGACAGGATTTCATTCCAGCCAAAATATGGAGTGAAAATAGGGCCATCAGTTTCAATCAAATCTTCAATGAAATTCTTCTGTGTTG
Organism: Ammodytes marinus; assembly: GCF_949987685.1. Taxonomy (NCBI): domain Eukaryota; kingdom Metazoa; phylum Chordata; class Actinopteri; order Uranoscopiformes; family Ammodytidae; genus Ammodytes; species Ammodytes marinus. The sequence goes on from NC_137221.1 coordinate 18,734,512, forward strand.
CTTTAAAAATCCTGTAGCAAGCCGTTTTGATGCTGAAATTAGAGCAAATGTTCTCCTGTCTACAGCCATGCGGCCACATACGGTAGCTGTTCACTTTGAACTTATCCCTACAGACATTAGCACATTATGACGCGCATCCTAATAGCTGTCTTATTACCACTATACTCATTCTTTGTGTGTCTCCGTGCTCCGGATCAAACGGAAACACTCATTAAAAAAAAGGAACATGCTGTCATTCTGGTGCAGCTAAAACTACAAAGCTAATGTACATCTTTTCATTTGTCAAATCAAATCCTATAGCTCTATCCAGTGAGCTCACCTGTAGCAGTGTGGAGGAGGGCTCGGAGCAGCTCCACCTCGGTCTGCAGCTCAGCCAGCCTGAACTGAACGGCCTGGTGGTAGAGGACGGGCTTCTGGAAGATCTTCCTCTGTCGCGTGTAGTTGATGGTCTCCTGGATGACTATGTCCATGGTGGTAATAACTGAAGGCGTTAAGATGGAGACACAGAGAGATGTACGTGACCTCGCTGCAATAGTTGCTTAGAATGACAAAGATATCAAACAACTACAGTGCAGGATACAGTGCAGGGCAAGACAAAACATCCCAGTGGGTTTACAATATTTGAAGCCTCCATCTAGATAATTGTAACATTTAATAACGTTGTAAATGACAAAAAACAATAAAAGAAAATAATAAGACAACATATAATGGATACTAAACTCCTAAAATAAAATAAAATAAAAATATACAGTATATGGGCATATTTAAAAATAAAAATAGAAGTATGGGAATAATGGTATTAAATTAAAATCCACCTGCACTGCAACTATTCTGGTTAGGATGGCATGCACCGTTTAACTTCTCCTAAATAGGTTCTCACAAGCTCTTCCCAAGAAAATATTGACTCACTCTGGCTACTCCAAAAAAAAGCAAACAACTACTTTACAGAGAAGATTAACGGCTTGAACTACTTGACCTGAACTCCCTTATTTTTTGAAACTGAAACAGAATTGGTATCATAATACCAGAGACTGCACAATTTACAGTAAGATTTGTGGGGAACTACAGAGGTGACAGTGAAGGGATAAAGAGAAAACTAGGAAAGTTCAAGTCTGATGACTGGATATACTGCGGAGCTGTAAGAAATGCTCACTCACCATTGGCCGCGGCCCAGAGCCTCTCTTCCTGGAACTGAAGCATCTGATAGGTGAAGCCCATGCCCTCCTGGCCAATGATGTTGGTGCAGGGCACATGCACGTCATCAAAGAAGATTTCAGCTGTGTCTGATGACCACATACCCATCTTATCAATCTTTCGGGCAATGTGTACACCTACAGCAAAAAAGAAAACGAACGTCATAATGCATCTTGGCAAAGGCACACTAATACTAACACGTTATTGATAAAACAGATACAGAAAGAGTGTTTTAGGGCGGTCATTTTCAAATGGGGGTACTGCAGGAGGTATGTGAGAATAATTTTTTAAAGCTTAATAAATAAAAAATACCAGTTATGCATAATTACTAAACTAATTATAAATACATACAAATATTTTGCACTTTTTTTCAAAAGTTCAACTATAACTATGGATTAGTATTACAAGTGTTTTTCTTTTTCAGTTAAAATGTTGTTTAATAAATAAGACACCGATGACATTGGAAGTTACTAAACTACAACGCCTTAATAGTGTCTTTGCATTTAAGTTTATTGTTTATTATTGCAAGTGTCTTTCAGTCACAAAGGTGTTTAATAGATCAGACACTGATGGCACTTCACTGTATTGTAATTATTTTCAATAGACTTTTGTTTCTTTAAACTTTTTTTGGGGCCAGTCAAGGAGAACTTTGCTGAGAAATCTTTTCAAAGCGGGTTCATTGTTGAAATAAGTCTGCGGAGCACTGTCTTATGGGAAATAGTAAATACAAAAACTGCAGTAAATAACAAAAACACAATCTTTAATAGGAGGATGTAAAAACACCGCAGTAGATCACAAAAACAGAGTCTTTAATTTGAGGACTGTTTCCGGATGTTTTTGTCCGAGAAAAAGGCTTTCAGCTAATATTATAGGAAAACAATCCCACAAATAACCTGCTGACTCCTTACCTGGCAGGTTCATGGGCAAACAGAGGAGAGATTTGTTCCTGTGTGGGGGCCCGTCACTGGTGTTGGCCAGGAGACACATCCAGTCGGCCTGGGTACCGTTGGTGGTCCACATCTTTCCTCCGTTGATCACGTATTCATCCCCTTTCTTCACTGCCATGGTCCTGATGCCTGGAGTGTGGAAGTGGACGTGGAGAGAGAGAACATTGGTAAAGATAAGCGTATGGACAGGTTATATTAAAAAAGTTCTCAATGGATGAATAATCAAGGACATATAATGTTGCCCCCTTAATTAAGGGACTTTAGAGTGGGGAGTTACACCACTGCTCCTAAACTGCAATCTAAAGGAGCCAAAAAGTAAAAAGCTGAGGACAGTTAACTTAAGCCTGTGTACGGTGTGTCCAAATCAAGTGGGCCATCCTTCTCCCTTTGAGAGAATAAAAGTGCAAAATTGATTGTAAAAGTACAGTATATTTCTGGTTCCTTCATAATGTCTGCAGCAGTGTTGAATTGAAAATGGTCCCCGCAGGAGCTAAAAAGGAATAATACAGTATGATTATGGAGAAGTAGGAACCCACTTGAGACATCAGAGCCGGCTCCCACTTCGCTAACTCCGAGGCAGGCCACTTTGTCTCCTTTGATGGACGGAAGGAGGAACTCTTTCTTGAGCTCAGCTGAACCAAACCTGCAGACAAAACACACATACAATGACATGAATATATATCAGGAACTTATAATGGGCATTAACATCTCCCTAAATACATCTCCAATACTGCCTGTATCAAAAAGTTGTGTGAAACTCTTTCACTGTACTGTTCCTTTAACTGTGGTAAGACACCGCTGTAGATCGTGTGCTTTAATACAACACTGCCATGTTTGAGGGGACAAAGGAGGGGGTCTTTTTCTGAAGCTCCCATGGTATATACCCTTATTTATATTTTTGCTTCTGTCTTAGTACTTAGAACTGGTTGCAGGCTAGTGTAGATCCCCTAATTAAGCTCCTGGGATTCCAACTGTCTATTTCAATGAATTCTGTCTTGTGTCACCAGCAGCTGTTTCAAAGCAAAAAAAATATCACACAATAAGCCAAGGTCTTACATGGGGGACACACACACACAAACAATCACCAAGTATATTAATACACATACCCTCTAGGGAGTGAAACTTGGATAAGTTGCTGCATTTTCTAGCATAACCACTGAGATATATGATGCAACGGTTAGAGAAGGCCTGGGCAATGGAAGATTTTTTACAATAGATTTTATTTTAACTTGACACCTACACTCTTGATGTTAAAAGTAAAGTCCAAAGGATAACTAATCAAACACTATGGTCTGACCGATGTATGTTATATCTGTATCTTTCATTGGTCAAAGTTGGCTGACATGGTAAAAAAAAAAACCTTTTACACAGATAATTGTTTTAGTTCAATAGTTTACAAGCCTCTGTGCTCGCAGAGTCGCATCAATACTAAGGCAGGCGGTGCTTAACAACCGGTTAGAACAAATCAATCCATCCATTAATGCTCTGCCTCCAGCATCAGTCTTTGTTATCAATTGTTGACAGCCACAAGAGAGGAGTCCTTGTGTTCATGGATGTGGATTTGTTTATAGCATTTGTAGTAGTATTTTATAGATGTTGAACTGTTGCACTACATAAAGTGTGATCAGTACCTGGTTACCAGTACAGCTGTTCCCATATTCATTGTTTATAAAAGACGAATAAAACTCACTAAATAAAACACAAGCAGGCTGACAGACATTGCTGCAGAGCTCAGACAAAGACTGAAGAATCTGTCTGAGATAAAAGGTGCTTCTTCCAGTGTGTGTGTGTGTGTGTGTGTGTGTGTGTGTACATGACTCATACTTCAAACACAACATATTTACCCGCAGGCTAAACAGGGCTGCAGTCGTTACCAGGGGTAACAATACAAACAAACCTTTATCCCCTCAAAATGAAACACATCCCGGTAGGATGCGTGTTTGTAAATGTACACATGCTCTGCCTCTAGCAGTGATGTAAAAAGGAAAAAAGAAAACAAAAATACATTGTTGTCTGACTCACTGATTAAGTGTTGTCTTACTGATAAGAAAAGGCAGCAGTGGAGGTACAGGCAATATATGCACATTTACATAATTACATGTCACCAACCAAAAGCTATGGGAGTTCAAGGGAATAGTGAAAATGCTGGATTCGGGTTATGTAATAAGAGATTAATGAGGTAACAACATGTTTTTTGGGGGATTGTACCTGGCCAGCGCAGGAGTAGCCATATCAGTCTGTACACCGATGGCCATGGGGACGCCACCGCAGCGGATGGTGCCCAGCTCCTCGGACACTGCCACGCTGTAGCTGAAGTCAAGGCCCAAGCCTCCATACTCTGCACAGGACAAAACATACACACACTCCTTTAAACTACTGCTGACAGTTTGAGACTGACAGTTTACTGTACATTGTGTGGAATTATTTTGCAAAGGATCATTTTTTTCTTATTTATGCACAAGTGATAATTGATGTAGATTTTACTACAATGTCCCTTTAGATATAAACACCCCATCGCTACATTAGTCGCCTTCAACTAGCCTTCTTTGACCCACTTTACCTTCCATCTTTCCTGTTATCTCTGTAAAAGAATCAGTGCCTAACATGTTTCTGCAAACACACATACACACAAAGCACACAGGTGTACACCTAGGTATAATATTCTGAACTGGTCCTTTGGCATCGCAGCATGTACTGAAAATTAATTACAGGATGTTTTCAATAATTGCACTATTAGTAATTACGTGTAAAAAGCAGTGCTGCCTTTGAGATCAGCAGTATGCTGGAGAGATAAGGGTCACTGTCACCTCAGTGTCATCTCATCTGCTCGGCTTAGTATATCAAACTTGATTTTCATCTCTTGAACAACCCACTTACTGAACAAGTAAAAAATGGATGTCTACTTTTTCCCATTCTGCCAGTGGATACTAAGAACCTAAGGGTCCCTAATAGAGTTGAACACCGCATTATGAAGCATGTTTAACACCATGTTCTGTCAGTCATCCTCCTAAAGGGCTATCTCTTTGCCTTTGATTATCAGTTGCAGGCAGCATCTACTGTGAATTGGATAGCCTGCTTTTTATACCAATATACTGTACCTAATTCTAAAGGCCAATGTACTCACTTTTATACCTTATTTTAAGTTGTTTTGTTAAAACACACACACACACGTCTTACTACAGTACTAAAAAAAACTGGACACCATCAACTCATGCAAATCTAGCTAATTTAGCCTGACAGTAATTATTTTAGAACAAAGCTGCCGGTCAGCCAAAGTCAAAACAAGACTGCAACGTTCACCCATGGCTAAACACTGTATGCCACCCACTGGATGATGGATGCTAGCGCGTGACTGACAATGAATGATCATCAGTGAATTTATCACATGGAAGCCTGCTGCAGCTCCCGGCTAAATGGATTAATATCAGCTGCCAGACTAGTTATCCAATAATGGAAAGCCCAGTCTGGCACCCGTCAGAGAGAAAGACAGGGAATTAAAAGAAAGACAGCAAAATAAACGGGGACAGAGTAAAAAAAAAAAAAAATGGGGGGAGGGAGGGGCATGGTGGGACAAGCAAACAAGGGAGTAGGGGAGCCAAAACTAAGAGGAAACAGGTGCAGCGATAAGTTTCTGGAAACCCTGCGGCGGATTATGTGGACCAAGGGAAGTGCCGAGGTTTAACCCACTTTAAGCAGAACAGCAGGCTGCCTGGTTGAACAAGCAAGCAGAAGAAAAACCAACAGAATTCTGTCACTAATGTCAGTGACTCCTATATGCACATATGTTTCTTCTGAACGCCAGATGTTCCTCAGTTTAGGTCCTCATCGGGTGGAGCTCCAGATGAAGCACACATTGAAGGATAAAGATTGAGGGACTTTTAAAGTTGAGAAAGTGGGGCAACTAACTAACTAACCAGTGCAGTAAGTTAAGATGAATGACAATACTGCAAGAACTACAATGGATCCATGATAACCTGCACTATTACTCTCCACCGATTGCATGCATCACCACAACGGTGCAATTGAACTATACAATCTGAAAAGTCACTTGTGTAAGTAATGTTTTTGAATGTATCATACTAAAGTAGAACGTGTGAGAACGGAAACAGCCTACACACTCAAGTATGTCCAAAGGGTAAGTCGCCTAAACATTAGACTTAAAAGTTAAAAGGGAACAACTGTGCAGGCTGCCATCTGTCAGGCAGGAGACTGGAGGCCATTGCCATGGTGTGAAGTGCGGATGCCTCTCACTCAGAGCGGAGAGGAAAGCAGGCAGGAAGCCAAGGGTCGTCCCTGCCTTCTCCCTGACTGTGGCTGCCCTAGGAAAACTTCCTGTCCTCGTGTTTTTAAAAGGTAATAATGTCTTTCCGTGTAGGCCTACATGGGGGAAAAAAATTGTGTTGAGTTTTCTTGTCACTGGATTTAATAAAGGAACATGCTGTATGGCTCCACAAGTTGCCCACAGGAGTATTCTTGTTGATGCCAGGTCTGGACATACTGACATTGAAAGGTTCAAAAACCCTGTTATAAATCTTTTAAGTCCACAGCACAATGCCTAGAAACAGGAATGAAAGATAGGCCTGCCCTGTATTACATTTTTTATTTCATATGTTGGGCCCATTCTCATATACATTTGATTTGTTCTCTTCAATATAATCGACGTCCTTTGTCATGCCTTATTAGACAGCAATAGAAGAAGAATGATGAGGAAAAGATGGAGAATGACATGCCAGGGTCCTTTGCCAGATTCCAAACGGGGATGCTGCAGGTCAGGGTCTGTGTCTTAACCCCTTACGCCACATGATAATGACTTGTAATGCACTTTTAAATGTTTTCCCTCCACTAAGTGAAATAGGTAACACTTGCAGTTTACCCTATTGGGAATTTTGAGGAAATGAGTGTAACTTAATTCAAGAACACGGTAGACCCCGGCGGTGAGTTATTTTTCCGATCATTGGTTACCCCCCCCCACCGCCCCCCCCTCTCTCTCTCTCATTCCACCTGATGAATCATTCCTCCACTGGACTGACTCCTAAATCCCTTTTCCCCATTCCCATTTTATCTGAGCCTCTAGATCAATGAACCTAGCGCAGAATTCTTTGAGAGTCTGCTTCATTAGTCAGCTCTGCAGCAAAGGGACATGTCTAGTAGTAGTAGTAGTAGTGGTCGTAACTTAAAACAAACATTTTTCTGACATACACAACCTTATAATATCACAGCAAATACTAAGCAAAATGCAGCAAGATGTTTCAGAAGGACCCTGATTCAACAGTACAGACGTCATTCTATTTGAATACAATATAAGATTAGTCTCATTTGTAGAAGATGATTTTACATTTTAAGTTTAAAGACTAGAATCACTGACTTTATACTGTCCCGTTTCCAAATTACAAAGTGTACTTAAAACCTTTATTGTCATTTTTAGATTGGTTTTAAACAAATGTGTGTCTTAAGCATGTTTGTTGTGCGGTACATAAGCAGGTAATCTACCACTTGATGATACAGTGTTTCTCTGCTGTTGCTCCTTTCTAATCCAGTCAACGTGTGCTTAAGGCTTGTGTACTCAGCACATTTTAATTATCTCGCCCTCCCTCTCTTATGACCTACAGACCTGTTGTGGAATATTTTAAACGCAGCTCAACGTTCAACAATATTCTTATAACGTTTGTTCATTTCAGCATAACAATTTCAGTACAGCAACTGTAGCTGTTTTTCACAAGAGGGGTGTAATCACAGCAAGATGACGACAAAGGTGAGAAGTGGTGAAGGGCAGAGGGTGTCATATTGTGTACGGAGTGTGAAGCCCACTGAGGCAAATGTCTATTTGTGATATTGTGCTATATAAATCAAACTGATTTGATTCAGAGAAATTCATCTATTTAAGTTGGAATCAGAGGCGCTGGAGAGCGCTCGTTGTCAAAATAATTTTTTGTCACGATCCGCTACCTGTCTGTACTGTGTGTATGAGCGCTGACTCTTAAAACAAAATCCAGTGTTAATACACAGCCTAGGCTCTGTAAACGGGCGTGTTTAGCTACGGTGGGCCCCCTTTCTTTGCATACCCTTTGTTAAAATACCAGTTTACAGAGCCTAGGTTGTGTATTAACACCAGATTTATTTTAGACAGGTAGTGGATCGTGAGGAGATATTCACTGATCTTGAAAAAAGTTATTTTGACAACAAACAATCGCTGACTCCACCAGCTTTAATAAATACAGAATATCTGTAATAATATGTAAGAACTTGAGAAGTCTGATTGTCCAACACTTTCCCACCAATCTCTACACATGTCCAGACTGAATCACACATCCCATCCACCACAGCTATTCCATGGACCCTGTACTGCACCCATCCCTTCCTCCACCCCGGCCGGCCGGCAGTGACACAGCTGGCTACACATCTGGAAATGGGATGCACTGTAGCGGACAGCTGTTGCCGGTTGATGCTGTGACACCAACACCCATGATCACAGTGGGAACATATTTCTAAAGCAGACCAACCGTTGTGTATGGCTGTCTAACACCTAAGAAAATGAATGGAAAGTGAATTCAGTCGTGAAAAAGACATGCCAAGTGCTCCTCGGAGCGGAGACGGTCAAACTGGGAAGGAGGGTTCCTCATTTTCTGGTCTGCTGCGGGGACACGTTTCGATTCACGGACCCCTCCACTCAGGCATATTCTGACCACCACTTTAATTGCGATTCTGAGTGATAAGTTATTCATGTGTATATATTAAAAATGGTCTTCTTAAAAGCGGTACTGATGTCGTGCAAAGGCCTTTTCCAGTCACAGATGTGTTATCCATTTTTGGTGGGAGCATGTGCAATGGGGATTGGGGAACATGAAACAGCATGCCCCAACATTCATCATGTTGACTGAGGCACAAGTGTTTAATCAGTCGTCATATTGTTTGGATTAAATCAAATTCACAGGAATTCAAATATTTGAAAAACACTTCCAGAGCCATTGTTATGCAATGGATGAATATATTCTGCAAATCATGTTTAAGTATTGTAGCAGTGTTTTCTGCTTTTAACTGGTCAATTTAAGCCATTCAGGTTGATGTAAAAAAGCAGGTCAAAAGGTCAAAAGTATTACTTATATTATATATTATACGGTAGTGTTGAGTTGCTAAAATGAATGTTGTTAGTGAGACACAACCAGACAAAACTCTGCACTGCTCCGGATAACACACAAAAACCCACTAGATTAATTAAAATCTCATCATTCAGATCAGAGGAATTAGCTCTCATTCGAAAGAAAACAACACTCCCATTTAGGCAAAGCCTTTTAAATTTCACAGGGGCTGAAACATATCCCATCATGCACTGCTAGTCATTTAAAGATCTTACAAAGATGCTGATGGAGAAATAAACACAAACTTTCTCCATTCATTCATAAAGTGCAATTTCATGCACAGCAATGTAGGATTGCTGAACTGTATCTTGGATATTAATGTTGTGAGGCACTAATCAAAGTGTTACTCCATTGCCCAAAAATGTGTTTATGAAAATCAATGTTCTGTTTTTTAAATAATAAATGATCTGCAGAACAGATAATCAGAAAACTCTTACCAACTGGTTTGTTGACTCCTAGAAAGCCGGCGTTTCCTAAGATCTTGAAGATTTTATGGGCGGGAAATATCCCTTCTGCTTCCCACTTATCCACATGAGGGTTGATCTCCTGGTCGATGATCTATAAGCAACACACACAACACAGGAGAAAAAACATCATGTGTTTATGTGTCCACTTTTATTATTTTGCATGTAAACACATCTCTGCATTGTTTCCGGTGAATTTAAAGCTCCAACTTTGCAAGTGTTTGCATGTTTCCCTGTGAAAATGTAGCGATTATTATTTTTTTCATTGTGAACCTCAACGACAAATGACAGCCCTGCTATTCTCCTGTCTCATAACTATCACCCAAAGGGATATACATAAATATAAACATGGATTCCTGCTGTGCGGTGCACATCCCTACTTAAGTCTATGTAATCTATCTCTAGCAGACGGGCCAGATAAGGTATTATGTATCAATGAATAGAAAGCAGGCTGGGAAAAAAAATGTAACACATGGTGAATCTACAACGATGACAATGACGAATTCAGTAACAGAATGCAAGGCATGCTTTTTACTACATGTACGTGTTATAGTTATGAGTCCCCTACTGATAACCAAGGCTTGGCTAGTGACGTACACTATAGCTGCAGGGCGGGCTCATAAAGCAATGACAGGGGTTTGGCCTCAAACCAATTTATGTAATTTTAGAACATAGAACCAAGACAGCAACTTGATTCAGGGACAGTGTCTTTAAGTGGTACATTTAACCACATTCAGAATAACACTGAGGGTTTGGGGATATGGGTTTTTAAAGGATGATAATACTTTAACACTGAAGCCATTGGTAGCCAATATTGTGCTGATATTCCACATTCCACATATTTGCATTCAACCATTCCAATGCCGATATTTTAATGACTCAGTTTTTCCGCCAACATTTTGTTCTCTGCAGGGTCTGAAGTAACATTTAGAACAGCATGCAAATATAAAGCTTGGTGCTGAAACCCCATAATAAAGACATTCCTGCTGGGTAAGCAGCCACTCCATCTATTCAGCCACAACGACTATGATACACAACTGCCTAAAAATTAAGGATGACTACATATGATGCTTTTTAAGAGTGGATCGAGTGGTTAAGGAATACATTTTTCTATATGGGAGATATGTGGGTGACGCAAATTGCCAGATAAAGTATCATATTTTTAATTACATGCTTATATTATACATCCCCAAATGTACCAGCTATGTGCCCATTTGTATGAGAAATAATGAATACATAAGGGAAGAACAAATAAAATTGCTGTTATCTCGATACTGAATTTTTACATAATATCCTTCGAGGACGAGATCAAAGTCAAGTCAGTATCAGTGTCTACGTTATCACTTGTAGCGCCAGGCACGCTGTGAGTCATCATGACCAAAATATTTCGCCGGGAATGAAGAGTGGGTTGCAACCTGCATATAGAATAGACTTTTGGAATGAGCTAACCTTGGTGCCGTGAGTCATGTGGGAGCACCTGGAAGTTGTCCACAGCTGGAGAAGCACTTATGAATGACCAATCTATTGTGAGTATGCGTCGCCTTTACAGTGTTTTTTTTTTTTTTTTTTTTTTTGCAGGTTCTCAGGCTGCTTCACTGTAGATCTATAGTGTTGGTTACAGTTCCATGTGGTAATATTTTCTAACAAATACCTCTCAACCTCTCCATTGAAAGCAAATCAATTAAGTCAACACAATAAATTCATAAAATAAACTTTCCCTGTTTGTTTCTTGGATGCCTTTCAAATTAAAATACCTTACAATAAATGGCTCTGCACCCAAGATATAATAAATTCGTATAACCGGTTTGCTTTTGGTGTTATTCACTTTAGTACATAACAATTTTTAATGGGCCATGTTTGTAACAGGCACCGTGACAAGCTGCTCCATAAATGTGTTAATCTATTCAGTAAAATTTGCTCTGAATGGTGGGAGAAGTCAATAAAAAAATAACGATTCAAACAAAAGAGGTATTTAGTAGGGAACATCAAATCCAAGCCTCAGCCAATGGGGGAGAGTTAAATGATCCATTGGCAATAATAATGCGGATTGTAAAAAACAAAACCCTGTTTGATTATTCTCTTTATGTAGCATTGGGTAAATGTCTGCTTGATGGTGAAAGCAAAAGCAGCATTGAGCTATGGACTTGGCCTTTGTTGAACCACTGAAAGAAAAAACAACAAATAAAGTACTAAAGATTAAGAAGAATTCACCTTTTTTTCCAGATTTGCAAAAAGTGGTGCACTCTCATTCTCCCCCTCCAAAACACACAAACCCACACCAGCTTACACTGCAACCAGCCAAGAAAAACTGTCTGAGTAACATCTGAAAACACGGCAGACAGACAACATGAACATCATGTTTTTTCACCGTTCAAAGCAGAAACTAGACACTAATTTCAATATGGGGCAAATGCCTGGGACTGAATCTATGAAGATTCATAAGATTTAGGCTAACCTAAATTACATCAAGCGCAAGCAGAAATAAAAGTACTGGCGCCCGACAACCTGCAATAAACTCATCAGTGTTTAAAGTTCAAATCCTGAGGAGGGAAAGGGAGTGACGACTGGCTGCTGGAACAGGGAAACAGTGGTCATCGGGGAGTGATTCTAGTTCTCCTCACAAAGGTTACGCTGGACTTTTAGTTGCATACCGGAGCAATTTCACATCAACAAACTGTCCAAGAGTGAGACGGGGTCAAGAGCATTGCATTGTCAGCTCTAACAAAATGTGAAGTCTGGATACCCTGAACACTACATAAAAACTGGGATCCCTAACAGTTGCACTCACAGTCGTAGTACCATGACCACGGCCAAAAACTAGCAAAAGGTTGAACTACCAGAAAGCAGTAAACAGCCATGCGTCAGAAGAATCACTTTATCTTGATTTGTTGTGATATTGATCATTTGCCCCAACCCTACTTCAGATGTAATGTCATCGTTTGGTGACAGAGACTATTCATGAAAATGAACTGAAGTGTGCACAAACCTTCTGTGGGCACTGTGAGGGTGAACAAAGACAAAAGGTATATAATTAAGATTCCTTATTTAGTCGATTCAAAGCATGAATGGGTTTCGCAGGATTTAAACATAAAAACGGCATTTGTTACTGGTAGCATATAATGGCCACTTTCCAGCAGTGGTGTTCCGAGACTGTCTACAATGGCTTTGTTGTGTGTGGGAGGCTGCTCATGAGGAGCCTCTTCCTAGAAGGGAAATCTCTTTTGGCTCCTAGTCCTCATTAACGACAGCAGCAAACACACACATACACACACAGACACAGACACACAGACAAACACACACAGACACACAGACAAACACACAGCCTAGGGAAGGTTCCGATGTGTGTCCGAGACTCCTGGAAGCCTGACTAATTTCTTAGCACAGGAAGTAAATTTGTATTATTTACAAATGAGCACATGCATTGACAACAGTCTAACAGGGTCCTACCCCCCCCTCCCACACCCCCCCCCCCCCCCACACACAAACAATCAAATAAGATTTGCAGTGGAAACATTGGCACTCATCAGTGTCTGACCGTGAACACTCACTAAAGGATTTCCTATAACCTCGTTTGTATACCATCTATAAACAGCCACAAACCTACAGTGTATTCTTTTAATAAACCGTGCCGCCTCAAGTTCCCTTTCCTGCACTGCCAACATATTGTTCCTCATTTCCCTTTCACATTTTCATCCTTCCCATTATTCCCAGTGCTCGTTTATTTTCAACCTCCAAGGCTTCCTTTTGAAGGGCTAGTCACACAACAAGCCTCCCTCCATTTACCGCAACAGCATCTACGCTGCCTGCCTTAAATTAGGCACTTGTTATTTTTACTGCCTCTGTATACAATGCCTGTCTAGTTGTAACATACATCCAAAATGAGTCAGGCTTCTAACGCTCGCTTTGATTTTCTTTTACTACCATAATAATGTGCAGCCAGCTACCTGTCAGTGGAGTGTGTGCGCCGAAATAAAATCTACACAGCCTAGGCTCTGTAAACTGGTGTGTAAACAAAGGATATGTAAACAGAGGAGCCCACCGTAGCCTAGCAACATACCAGTTTACAGAGTAAACTATGACTATAAATATAAGAGTGTTGTTACTACAGGGTCATCACACATTCAACACTACTCCTCTATGAATCCAACTCATTCTGTCAGACTAACATCAGTCTCCAAGACCCATCCTGCAGCCTGTAATAGTCAACCAAGCAAAATCGATTACACTTCAAACTGGAACACAATACTTGATCTAAAAACTCAGTATTGATTTGTTATATTCATGTCGGGGGAGTCCCTTCTTTATTTCTTCCATTATGTCAGGATTTTACGTCAACCGTGTGCAGAATTTTAAACTCTTGTACGAAAGCTTGACCACAGCTTCTGGATATCATTTCCCTGAAGAGGAAAAACACATGGTGTGCATCCAGAACTGTCAATCACACAAAGATGTCCGTCATGTAAAAACAGTGTTAAAAAATGAATAATGCATTCACAGTTTTAGATCATCCCAATGCAAGAGCAGAGATGCTGCACACGTTGGCAGGAGCTGAGCTTTACAATCATCGAGTGGGATGTTTGAGTGAAGGATGGCCCATGAAGACAAACCAGGCACATGCTTTGTTTGACTATTGTAGCCTTAACTATAGAACAGCCTCGGTATTATTGTTTCCATTTAACAAGGAGGAGTCATCGATTCTGGAGAACGCTTGTTGTCAAAATATTTTTTCTCAAAATCAGTGAATATCTCCCTCGTGACTGTGTGAATAAACAGCCTAGGCTATGTAAAGCAGTATTTAAACAAAGGGGGTCACCGTAGATAGCAACAAGCCCATTTACAGAGCCTAGGCAGTGTATTAACATCAGACCTATGTTCAGCGCACACACTAACTGTATCGTGAGGAGCTATTCATTAATTTTGACAAAAAGGGGAATTTGACAAGTGCTTTCCAGAATCACTGAATGCACATTTAGTAAGATAGAATAGCAGGAAGAAATGCAGGCTGTGGTGAGGCCAGAGAGTTACATTACACTGCTATTACACTCCCTTTCCAACAGAAGTAGCATAAACCTCTAAACTATGTTGAGATAATCATGTGAGCTTTCGCAGTTTGTTTCTTGCAGGTGAAGCTACAAGCTAATACAGAGCAGCGACTGCACCAATACAGTCCATTTGAGGTCAACTATATAACTAGCTAGCATTGTGACCCCTCACCTACTTTCCTTTTACTGTCCCCCCGTTGCTTCCTACAGTAGTTAGCCACATTTGACAGAATACCGCTGCTTTCTATTGACACACACGTGTATTGAAATATCCAGTCCCCAGCCAAACAAAGCAGAAAGTAGTGTTGTTTTCATGGTAACGTCAGAGCTCGCGGCCATGCTAGCAGTCCTGCATACCTTTTTGAGGGACTCCTTTAATGCAAAGTGCTCTTGTGTGTAGAGTAAATGGTCGCCCGTGGTCTCTGGGGCAGTGGCAGATACAGGCTTGGTTGACGCATTTTGAGACAACGACCGTACACCAACATATGAAGTGAATTTGTAGAGATTTCGACTGTTGACTAGCAGGTTTGCACGGAGAGCTCCTTCGCGCAGCGCCATCTCTGTTGACACTTTTCGACGTTGAGTGCGCATGCGCATTAAACGACGACTGTCTTGAACAGTTACCTACTGATAAGCATGTAGGCTGTATAGGGGGTTTCTCCCGGTATAAAACATTAACTAAAGTGGAAAATTATAAATCTTGTAAATGTTTGACTTCCATTCGGGTTCTGTCCTTTGGGGAAATACCAGCATCAAACAAATAGAAAAAGGTAACCCAGTGGTTTTCAAAAAGTGGCAACCACTTCTTACAGCATCAGCATCATTGGTTCTCAACCTAGAGGTCAAGTAGCCCAAACAAATATCTGAGGGGTCACAGAATAGGAAAGAAGAATAAAAAAATTATCTGCATGAAATAATATGTTTTGTGTCATTTTTATAATATTTGAAATTTTCTTTTCAAATGTGGAATAGGTTTTACTCTTCAGAACTCTGTGAAAAGAAATCAAATCACTGAATGAACCACTGTTACAGGAAGCAATCTGCCAAGGGAAATAGACTCTTTGATGGAAGTTCTGAGTTTCACAAAAATACATGCTTCCCCTCGAATGGTAAGCAAAAAAACTTTTTTCTTTATTCCGGGTATCTGTATTCCATTATTTTCCATGCGATGTATTCATACAAAATGTTCTTGCTTATTGAGGCTCATAAGGAAATGGCTGAAAACAATAAAGACCACACAGAGAAGGATGGAGACAGGCTGACTTATAAACAAACACATTTTAATGACAGTTTCGTCTGTGTGACAACAACACATGGGCCCAATTTGCGCAGACTATTTACACCCCATGAGAAAGAAGCATTATATAACCCTTGCCACATTCAACTCATCTGAATTGCAACAATTTAAATAATCGAATAATAAGGCTGCAAATCTGGCCACAAGTTGGACAATCATTTACATGGGAACTTGTGGAACTTTTATACATTCTTTTCTTTATAATGAACTTCTAGTCATCTTGGTCTGCAAATCCGTATTCAAGAGGGAGGGAGAATGTCCTTTGATTCTAATCTAAGATATGAAAAGCTCCTCAGGTGGAGTCTAGATGATGACACATCCACCTTTCTCCTTGAAGGGGTTCTTGTCCTCTGCAATGCCTTTGAACAGGGTGTCCTGCTCCTCTCCAGCCAGAATGTACTCCTTGATTTCCTCGCAGCATTTAGATGTCTAAAGGGGGTTCAGGCAAAAGGTGTTGAGACAGTATTTTCCGGCAATTAATTACAGTTTCAAATGCCCTTCCCGGTGAAATGAGTTTCACTTTGTATATATTGCATTCAAACAGGATGCAAATTAGCTAGTCATGCAAGGTCTGCAAACATAATTGCACTCACTGGTATCCTTCAAGACTATACAGGCACTAAAATAGTTATGACCTTAAGGCAAAAACATAACAAAAAAACACTTACCAACCACCTCTCAAGCTTCACTTCAATTTTAAGTTGGTTCACTTGCATCACAGCCTTGTCCTTGTCGGTCAAGTCGTCTATGTTTATGACCGGCATTCTCTGTCAAAAATAAATAAATAAATGTACCTTATGACCGATCGGTATGACCGATAAAAGGTCTTGAAGGATTCTTACTCACACTTCAAAAAACCTAAAGAAATAGACTAAAACAATAGAAATGCACTTACGAATGCCTACAGGGAGCAGTGCTTCACCCCCGGAATCCTGCTGAAGAATCCCTCTCCTCTCCCCCAATCCGGGTTATAAAGTAATCTGCATAAACAATCCTAATCCGCTAATCTGATTAATACAAGACTCCACCGTGTAATGACGCCACTTTTAAGTATACTATCAAATCACACAGGTGTCATTGACAGTTTTTGAATGATATGTACAAACTTGCTGGATTACAGTAACTGTACATTGCACATTAAAATTGTCTGATGTGTGCTATATCTAGACTTTACTTTTTCTCCCTTTCAGAAATGAGTTACGGGACATTGCCTCATATATTATGTCACTTGGATAAGACTGCTAATCTGTGTTTAGCCTCCACCTGTCATGTAGGAGACGCATCATTGTTCTGAACATGACCCCACGGCACTATCCCAATGACATCCTCCTCAGTAATAGATGTGTGACTGACAAGCAAGTGGGGTAGAATTGTTACTGCAACTATGTGAAACCAGAAAGCTATGTTGTGTATTGTGCACTAACCACTACTTCAGTTTTCACATACTGCAGCTATCAAGTCTATTGGACAGGGACCTTGAGCGTTAAGAGACATTGATGTGTCTTTGAAAGAAAGAATGTTGGAGGCGACTGAGATAATTCAGCCAAACAATCGAGCACAAAGCTGGAAATGTTGGCGACCGTTTGAGACCTTGAGTGAAATTGTGTGTGTGTGTGTGTGTGTGTGTCTGGAGGAGGAGGAGGAGGAGGAGAGGGGGGGTCAGATCCAGTTGATGGAAACTAGACAGGATGGATCAGACATTAAGATCTGTTAATGTTTCACAACTGGGTCTGTAACCAAGAGTGGACACAATACTTTTGCAATAGGAAAATGCCAGGGATACTATGGGGTTAGTGGATACTGTATGTGCATCATCATATTTCTCAACAGCATCACCATTACCCTTTCCAGTGAATTAAACTTTCTCTCATGTTATTTTTGTTGGATTGAACGGGCCCTTAGTCACTACACCGGCAGTCCTTGCGCAAATATTGCGACGTCAAAATGACCCTCCCCATGTCATCAAGGAATTCATCACCACTCTTAATTTACTGTAGCAGCGCTGATGTGTGACATTGAGTCATTACATCTCCGCCCCTAAATTTCCCCTGGGAAAAACTTCACTCAACTATAAAACTGGATGTGGCTGGGATGGTCGGCAAAGCGGAAAAGACTTTGGAGCTGAAGTTGAACAATGGAGTTTTGCATAATAGCGCTGCTGACACTTTTTGCCTCGTTTTACGGCGTCTTGTCCTTGGCACCAAAAGGTAACGTCGACAGCATTGGATTTTTCTTTGATTTGACTGAACTCTTTAAGGTCTTAAAGTTTGAACTCATATGATCTCGGTGCGTAATATGGAATAATAGGTCGCCAGTTTTGCGGAGGGTTTCGACAAACGCGCATCAATGTTACAGTATATATATGTTAATACAGTTTAAGCAGCATTTTTTTTCTGTTGCGCTCTCGCCTTGCAGTAACAGTATCCTTGTTTGCTTTGTTTCCAGGCGTGTGTCTCCTTCAAATGGACGAGGGACCTTGCAGAGCGGAAATTGAGCGCTACCACTACAACACGATCACCCAAAAGTGCGAGATTTTCTTCTATGGAGGGTGCCAAGGGAATGCCAATAACTTCAAGAGTTACCAGGAGTGCCAGAAATCGTGTTTCAGAATCCCGAGTAAGTTGTCAAAGTGAAGAGCTCACATCTTAAATGATGGTGATGATCACCTGTGTAGGCCATCTGGTTGTGGTTTTAATCTGTGCATAATATGTGTTTGAAAATGTAAAAAAAAAAAAAAAAAAAAAAACATTAATACAGTATTTGAATCTATACTTATCATGCAAATAGCTGCACAGGCACCCTTTATGATTGATCCAATGCCCCAACCTCAAATCTTGTTATTCTTTTCTCCCCAGAGATTCCCCAAATCTGCAGGTTTCCCAAAGAGGAGGGGCCCTGCCGGGCCTTATTTCACCGCTACTTCTTCAACATGACCACAATGCAGTGTGAGCCTTTTTACTACGGTGGCTGCATGGGAAATTCCAATCGCTTCCAAGACCTCACCTCTTGCCTGGAGTACTGCAGTCCACAAAAAAGTGAGTATGCACTTATGAGATGCTGCTGCCACTAAATCCTGACGAGATGCTGATTGGCATCTCTGTACTTGTGGAACAGTGTGGCAGTTGTTTTGCAAAGCCCTAAAATACAAGACTTCCAAAAGTTTGAATTTTATTGTTAAGAAATAAGAAACAAATGTGTGTTTTGGTTGCAATTTACTAGTATATGAACAAGAATGAACCTTCAGCATGTGTGAAAACAATGGTTTGTCTTTCCTTTTATTGAATGCACAATGGATAAAGATGTTTCAGTCATAAAGCAATTACTTTACTTTTTTTTTTTTTTTTATTTAAAAAACATCCTCCAATTGTTCTCCTCTTCAAGTCTCCTAGTCTTATTGTGCTAAGTGTTGTCTTATTTTACAGATGTTCCTGTGCTCTGCCTGGACCCTCTTGACAAAGGCAGATGTTCAGCCTCCATTCCTCGGTATTACTTCAACAAAGCCACCAAGATGTGCGAGCAGTTTGTCTACTCGGGCTGCGGAGGAAGCAGCAACAACTTCGTCTCGAGGCAGAGCTGTATGGACGTGTGTGTTAAAGGTGTGTGAGTTCTCCTTGTTCCCCTATGAGTAGGATTGGCAGAATACCTAATGCGATAATGACAGTATTTGGATTGGCAGATAGGGAATCCTATTTGTTTTCATTTTGGAGAGTCAAGAAGTCGAGTTGGGGAGGAAATGGGAGGAACGCGATGACTACTCTGTGGATTTCATTATCAGGCTTAAAAAAAAAACTTGCCTGGCATCTGAAGAAAACATTACCACACACTGTAGTTCATTGTACTGATCAGCTGTTAAATCCCTTTTTTCTTTTGTTCCAGGAGAGAAAAAACACTCAAGCCAAAGAAAAGTTCGTCGCATGAGACGGTACCGAAAAAATCACAACACATTCGTGCAGGCGTAGATGTCCGACACATGTTCTCACTTCGACAAGCCCTCAATGGATAACCAACATGGGATAAACTGACTCTGTTTAATGCCTAATGACTGAGCAGCAGTTCTTTGTTGTTACTGATCTAGTGGCACATATACACCTTACCACTACTGTTTATGAGCAAGTTCCAGTGTGATTTGCTGTTGATAAAGTCTGTTACTACTGCACGATTCTCCCTGATTGTGTACATTTTGATACTGTATGTATGTAATGTATGTTTTGTATAAGAAATACACTGTGATATTGAACTTTTGTACTTGCATAACTGTTTGACGAGTCAACCTTTTGATAAAATATAAAGAATTGTAATAAAGTATTGCTATTTTTTTGTACAACGTATTTGTATGCTGCTTCTGACTGTATTGAGTGTTATTTGAATTAATCAGCCAACCTGAAATGTGTCGATTTTGAACTTCTACAACCACTGCGCTGTATCCATCTTACCTTTAAGAGTGTCTTTATTACGTGTAACGAAGTATTACAACAGTGCAGCCAAAAGAGAAAAAAAAAATACTGTAAGAAAAAAAAACAGGCTTGGCTGGTTTCTTCACTTTCTCTCAGGCCCTTTCACTTTATCTGGAGGCCTCTTCAATTCCTCACTAATGCTGCTGTCTTCCTTTCTTATCTGGTAATACTCTGCAAGGCTCTCCATCTTTTCATGGTAGATTCAGTGTAGCCTCCAATTTAGGAAGGAAACAATCACAGTGTGGCGGGTTCATTAGAGGAAAAAATGCTGCAGGTTTGTAAGATGTGGCCCTTCAATGTTTTTTTCTGCAATAATAATTTAATTATATTGGAAGAACACACATTTTTAAGTACATGCACAAAAACATGGTGGGCTAATGTACTATGCACATGTTCTTTTTTCCCCCACCCAAAAAATTGGATAGGATTTTACCTTTTTTTTGGCGGGGTCAATACTACCTTGTTTTCTCAGGTAATATACTTTATGAACCACAGGAGAAATCAAGTAGCTCTGTAACCCCCATCAAAGGAGACGGGCAATTCATTTAAGTGTATTTTCAGAATATCTCTCTTAGCTCCATCTCTTTTAATAGAATAGCTGAAGCTCCGTGTGATTTTTGAGACAATAAATATTTATGGACGATATCAAAGGAAAGTGCAGCTCACCCATCCGGCTTGGCTATAAATAGCAATAAACGGTAATACAGATCTGGCCCAGGCCCTTCGCTATTAAGAAGCAAAGCTAAATCATGTGCCTCGATAGATAGCAGTGTGAGAGAGGATGTCATCCTGACAGTTGGTACCCATTCAGCTTTTCAAGGGCCTCATAATCTTCAAATCACTGCCGGTGGTTTTAGGGGGGGATTGAAATAAAGCTTTTTCCCCACTTCCTCTCGGAGGCAAACTTCTCTTCTCTACCTGGACTTTTCAATCAATAAAAAAAACCAAGTGAGGGTTTATTTAAACAGGGGTAGAATGAAGAAAAGCAGAAAGAGGCTCGTCCGGTTATTGGAAGGTCATGACTATCATAAAGCTGCAAACTATAGAAAATACACTTATTGATGTCTATTAACTAAGCATGATGCAGTATAGCCTATTTTACGAGATAAAATAAATTCACTGTTGCGGATCATACGAAGATATGCCTTTATACGGTAGTAACAAATCTTTGTCAATTACACCTTTTTAGCAACACATTCTCATGGCTTCATGTATAATTACCAGAAGGCATGATAAATGTTTGAGATGGACCCAGTGGTTAACTTTTAATTATAACAAAGCTTTGTATGGGAAGGGAGGAGGGGGGTATGATAATAATACTCGCTGCAAAAAAGATGTGGTGTAGTTCAGAGGGCTTGAGATGAATTGATCCGGCTCTGCTTATTGCATTAGCTGCAGTACATTAGGCAGGGTAATTTTGTCCCTCATTCTCGTTGGTGATTAATGGCCGTTTACATGGAAACACGCATCTCTCCTTTAAACTGAGAGGATATTCCATGTGGGATGCTACTCTCTGACCAAGATTTTTTATTTCGTTTTTTTTGTACTATTTGTGTTATCAAATTAATATAATTATTATACATCTTATTTACTAAATACCTGCTGCTAATTTATCATTTAACATGAAACAAAATGAACACTGCTTGTAAGACGCCTCAGCATTATGTAGATGTAGCTTTAGGGGAAGTATCTTAGACGCCCCCTGGTGGCAGAATCATATATCTAACAAAACAAAAAAAAAATAGCAACTTTAACACTTCAAGTTTGGGGTGAAAATATACTCTACTCTTTTGTAATAAAAGAAAACAAGCTTTGTATCTTGTGCTAAACCTTGAAATAAATGATCCAGTTTTCTGACTGCCTTACTGAAACTAATTAACTGCAGACACTGCAGATTTTCCAAGCAAGTGCAATTATATTGGAGCAACCCACTCGCAGCCCAGGTGTTGTCTCAGTAGCGTTTGTTCTACTACAATCTGTTTTCTGTCTGTGGGTGTTGTTTGCTTAAATGAGTGCTGCCTTCATAGGAAGGTTGCTCTAACAGCTTTGGCAGCACTGGAGTATAAAAAAACCACCTGGTGGAGATCCAGTTCATCTTGTGTTTCTCGTCTAAGAAAACCGACGTTGGTAAAAGGTCACGCATTGATATTTACTGTAAAATACACAGTTCCTTTGAATAAAACAGAACTGTATCCTAGGCTGATATAGTGTTGTTTATTGTGTTTCAGACATATCAATCCGGTCCAATGTGTCAGTGAGTGTAGCCATAGGCACAAACAGGAAATCCATTATGCCATTTGTGATATTATCAACAAACCAAACAGCCTCTTGTCTTTAGATTTTATTTTGATATTGCTCACGAAAACTCCCTTACTACTATAGCAGGAAGTGAGCCCTTTGTGGTTTCTGACAAGTTAGTTCACAAAACACATTTACCCTTCATGTCATTCTTAGAATTGAAAAATTATACATCAAAACTAAATCATTTTGAGGCATCTGGAACCAAAAGTAAGACTACAATATGTTTGGAAAAAACACTGCAGGGTCAACACTGACCCAACATTACATGATTGTGCACCTTTAATTTAGGGCAAATTATTCAAGAAAAGCAAAAATGAATTTAGAAAAAGTTCTGAAGAAAATACTGCTTTAGTGGTTTAATCTAGCATAAACTCTGCTCCAATGAATAACATAGCCCACTGCACTTTTGAAGTGTGTTTTATTTATTTTACTGTAAGATACATCATTTCTGAGGTATTAGAGTTTGGTCCATTTAAACCGTAAACCAAACCAAATGTCAACAGACGTCCCTGTCCCGACATGGCATCAGAGTTTCCCCGACATCCATCACCATCTGTTGGGCAGGGCTGGACTGGGACCAAAAATTGGCCCTGGCATTTTGGACCCAGACCGGCCCACCACAATTGATCGACCACCCACCAGCACACATTTATCACGGTCCCTTAAAGATGACTGTTCCATTGAATTAAATTAAAATGTTGGTTTATTTTGAACAAGTGTACAGACATATAATACAATAATATTTACAAAGTGTTAGTAGCTATAGTATTCTGTTGTGGGTGGTGCTCAAAAATGCCTCTAACATGGTAGGCTCAGGATGGACAAAGTAATCAACCTCCTCCTGCTCCTTGCTCCCTCTCTCCAGACTCCTCCTCTGTGGATGGTGTCTCAACCTGTTTCATAAATGAGGAGAGACACACAATTGATTGAGGTTTTGAGGATGTATCAGTTAAAGAGGTGGAAAGATGCATTACAATATACAAATTGTTGTTTTACTAAGTAAACCAATGTGAAAAAAAGTGTACAAAAGTAATGGTCTAATGTATATTATTCTAAAGTACATGATGGTCTAGAAAGCAGGTCTAGTAAAATAAACTTACCAGCTTGTAAAAAGTAAGTATGCTACAATTCTGTGGTGGTCTAATTTTCTGAATATTTGTAAAAAAGAGAAGCCTAATGCCTCAAACACTCAGTGTTGTGAAAGGAGAAAGTGTGACAACTTTATGTTGCATATTTGAGTGAATATACTTTTCTGCATTTACTGTTAACTTTGTGATATATTAATATATTTTTTATGTTCAGGTCAAATTACAGTCTGCATTTTTAAATTGCATTTAAATCATATATAAAATAAATGAAATTCAAGTAGGCTATGTTTAACCATGTCAACAATCAGTAGCCTACAGAAAAGTATATTTAAGTAAAACATTATTAAATCCACTATACTGAATAAGTACAGCAAGAAGCAAAAACTGACAGCTTCCTCACTTTAATGTTGATCAGCTAGCAAAGTAATGATACTCTTTCAATACACCAACAACAGAGCTATTTAAATCCCCAAATAAACCACAAGAGAGCTAGCAAATGTTTAGTAGGTTGTTAGCTAAAATAGCCACTTTGACATGGCTCTATAGATGGCTCTATCCATGATGTTAACGCAAGCAGCTAGCTGTTGGCAAACTACTGCTGTTTTAAAATTTAGCAAGCTACACAATTATTCTCAACATAACTTTATTTTCAACTTCTTACCACTAGTCCAGCAACTGTCTCCTTTCCGTTTCTTCTCCGTTTTTCTCGAGTTGTTTTTCTGTCTGTTAGTGACGTGACTTGATTGAGTGATTGACAGCCGAGGCCCAAGGGGCGGGGCCTCGGCCCTCCGCTGTGTGTGTGATTGGGCCAGGCCCGGTACAGAACCAATCATGATGAATGGGCCAATATTTCATTGGTCTTTTAGGTTAAGTTGACAGTCTGCACGGCCAAGAGGGAAGGGACCTCGGCCCACGGCTGTGTGACATGGGCCGGGCCGGGCCGGCCATGGATGGGACGGGCCGGGCCCAGATTTTTTATTTTATTTTTATTTTTTTTAAATTGAACCTCGTCGGCCCGGGTCGGCCCAAAAGGCCGCCGGCCATTCGGGCATTTGCCCGGTATGCCAGATGGTCAGTCCACCCCTGCTGTTGGGTAAAGTGAAGCATCCGCACCCCTGTCCGCCTTCCCCCTTATAGCACACCTAAGATTGATGTGTGTGGTGATGAGAATCTAGGCTACTCTTCACTGTCCGTCGGGCTTGCCAAACACATGTAACTGTTATATAATTGCCCAAGCCAGACAAACCTTATACTTGTGCTCCTGACATTGTTTTGGAAACCTTCGCAGATTACCAATTGATTCCAAGAGAAAGGCCAACAGAAATACATTCATTTTTCGAAAATGCCTGTGCCCATGTAGTAGAGGTTTACTATCAGCCATTACACTACCTTTCTTCTCATTCTCATTTCACACTACCGTGGCTACGACAGCAGTGCAGTAATTGATTTTTTTTTAGGTGAATATTAATTTCTACAGTTTTTTTATACGCTACTAGAAGGGTTCTAACATATTGTCAAAGAGTGAGAAATAATTTTTTGACCAGCTATTTTACTTAATCCTACCCACTGCGCACAGGTCTTTACTCTTACTGTGCTTTTGTTTTGTGAGAATACCAGCTCTTTTGCAGCAGATGACTCATAGCTGTAAATAAAGCTACTGCTTTCACCCTCCTGCAAATGTGCCTGAATATTTTTTTTTCTTTTTTCATCAACGCTGGGGAGATTAAAAATGATCTGAGCAGAACGAACACATTTAGATGCCTATTTTTCCTTAAACCGGATAAAGACTTTTCTTTTTCTTTTTCTTCAGGCCCAGCTGAGAAATAAAGATAAAGAATTAAGATAGGTAAATTGAGCGGGAGCATCTTCCTCTTCTTCATCTTCTTCCTTGCCCTGTAAACTTCAATTACCAGCTTTCCCAGAGGTCGAAGAACTTCATATGCAGCTCCTGTAGCAGTTTGATGCAGACTCAGCAGCTGAACACATTGACACAATTGAATTTGATGCGTAATAATGGCTTTTTAATACATATTACATTTAGGGAAAGCTGACCCGCTACATGCTCCCCCCGAGAGGGTTGAACAAGGAGAGACGAAATTTCCCTGAGTAAGCAGGTTGTTGGCAAAATGGAGGTGAGGAACAATCTGTCTTTTGTGATACTGAGGCTGCTAAAATGTTTCAATACAATACTCACCTATGTAAGTTGTAAGAGTTTTTTGTTACCATTCTTTATGTACACACAGTCCGAATAATGATCAATTTCTAGACCTACAACATTAAAGGGATACAATCCAAAGTCCTGTCCATGTGAAAAAATGCACTCTGAAGTTCAACTGAAGTTATTATAAGGTTTCCATCAGCCTGATTTAGCCAATAACTTGAGTGTATGTCAGTTAACAACCTAGCCCTCTTGAAGATGTATTAACTGACTTTGTGGACACGAAAAGAAGCTGTAGAAAAGCACTGGCACATTTTAAGAGTTGAAATGGCAATCTTGTTAGCTAACAGTTGCTCATGAATACCTCTAGCAGTTACACAGAAAAAAATACCATTCACTTTGAGTTGTTTTCCTAACCATCTGCTCCAACACTCGTCTTAGATCTGTGTCGCTTTACATTTCTCACTATGTTTGCCAGCTATTCGCTTACTTGTCTGTACATAGTTTGGTGATTGGTAGATAGTGTATAGTGAGTATGGCTCGAGTTTGGTTATATACATCTGGGTTGGGTTTAAATAATCTGGTGACTTCATTATAACAGTGACCACTTTCAGAAAATTTGATACATTGTTAATAGAAAAAAAATGATTATAGCATGCAATTCAAAAATGTTTCCTGAATAAAATTCACAAGTGTTGTTTCATTCAATAACGGTGCAGCACAACATTTCCCGAAGCTGAACGGCTATAGTCATTATGTCATTTAGAGACAAACTGTGGAGCTGCTCCATAGAAACTGAAGAAGAAAGCAAACGTGGGGGATTTTATGGGATATCTTTCCTGACTCAGATATCTATCAACGGAAATATCAGTCAAAACACACCAGTCAAATATTCAACTCCAAAAAGATCTGCCTCCCACTCAAGCATTGATGGAGTTAATTCCTGCAGAGACCTCAGACTCTCAGAGAGTGTTTGTATAAAACTGATGAAAACACTAATTGGATAAACACTAATCACTGTTGTAAATATATATATCGTAGGTGTTGTGGTCACAGCAGCCCGCTGTGTTTTCCTCGTCTGTATCTGCCACTCCCCCTGTCTGTCTCACTTCACACCTGGTCCTCATCTGCAATCACGCTCACCTGGTCTTCACCTCCAATCAACTCCCCTTCATAACCCGTGGATTCCTTGCTGTCGGCGCCGGATCGTCCTATGCGCTACCGTGGTAACTATAACGTACCTGGCTCCAGTTTAATGTTCCCTCGCTCTCGTTTACTCGTCTCTGGTTTCTTGTTGCCTGTAGCTGTTGACCACAACCTAACTTTTGTTTTTCCTCTGCCTGCAGTATCCGGACCACTCTCTCCAGCTTCCCGGCTTTGGTCTCCCCCTGGCTCCCTCACCCACTATCTGCTTCCCCACACCATATACATAATAAACCTTTTTTATATAAATCCTACTTCGTCTCCGTCTGCTCTTGGGTCCAGCATCGTAACCATAACAGAACGATCCGGCCAAGATGGACCCAGCGGACATCGGAAAGATTCGTGGAGCTCTCGCCGCCCAAGGCACTCAGGTGGCGGAGCACAGCCAAGCTCTCCGGGACGCTATGGAGGCTTTTAAGAATCTCGCTACCCGAGTCACACAGATGGGTGACCAGTTGGACTTACTGGTACCCCCCACCACAGCGCCTCCACTACCAGCGGCACCCCCGCCTGCTCTCACTTCCCCGTTACACCTGCCACGAGCTCGTGAGCCATTTATTCCTGCGCCAGAGCGCTATGCTGGGGACATGGGTACGTGCAGAGACTTTTTGATTCAGTGTTTCCTAGTTTTCAGTCAGCAGCCTCTCACCTATCCCACAGAAAAGGCTAAGATCGCTTACATTATGGGGTCACTTAAGGGTAATGCACTAGCGTGGGCTTCAGCATTATGGGACAGTGATTCCCCAGCTAATGACAATTTTGACCTTTTTGTAGCAGAGATGAGGAAAGTGTTTGACCATCCAGTAGAGGGAGGGGACGCCGCCAAGCGGCTTATTTCTTTACGTCAGGGCTCCCGCAGTGTAGCTGAGTTCTCCGTTGAGTTCAGGACCTATGCAGCCAGGTCAGGCTGGAACGACAAGTCACTACGTGGGCTTTTTCTTTCCGGTCTCAGTGAGACAATCAAGGATGAGCTGGCTACTAGGGAGGAAGCTGACACTCTCGATGAAATAATTTCCCTCTCTATCCGGCTGGATAATCGCCTACGCGAGCGGCGTAGGGAGAAGGCGGGCAGCTCCGTGCCTCCGGTTTTCGCTGCTTCCTGTTCCCCACTCTTCCCTAAGACTGCCCTCTCTGCCCCCGTGACGCGTGCTGTCACTGAAGAGGAGCCCATGCAGCTGGGTCGCACACGTCTCACCCAGGCAGAGCGGCTTCATCGGATTAAGACCGGAGTGTGTCTGTACTGTGCGCTGCCCGGGCATCTCATCTCCACCTGTCCGTCACTGCCAAAAGACAGGGCTCGGCAGTGAGGCTCGGGGCCCTGCTGAGCCACGCCCCCTCCGTCCCCGATTCTCACTGTTCTCGCTCACTGCTGGATGCCACTCTCCTGTCCCTCGGGCATTCCTTTCCTGTGTCAGCCCTGGTGGATTCTGGAGCGGATGAGAACTTCATTGATGCGGGCTTCGCGTCTCAGGTTGGCATTAAATTGGAACAATTACCCTCTCCCTTAAATGCTAACGCCTTAGACGGCCGTCACCTGGCCCTTATTACCCACCGTACTAAGCCCCTTGAATTAATTGTTTCTGGCAATCACCACGAGATACTTCAGTTTCATGTCATCCTGTCTCCCCTCACTCCCCTGGTGCTGGGGTACCCCTGGCTCAAGCTTCACAATCCCCAATTTGACTGGTCTTCTGGCAAGGTGGTGAGTTGGAGCACGTTTTGTCATTCCACCTGCTTACAGTCTGCCCTGTCTCCGGCAGTGGGAGATGTTCTCTTGCCCAAGGAACCTCCCGACCTCTCCTTGGTTCCCCAAATTTATCATGACCTGGGAGAGGTATTTAGTAAGTGTCGTGCGCTCACCCTGCCTCCTCATCGCCCCTATGACTGTGCCATTGATCTCCTCCCCGGCGCCCCTTTGCCCAGTAGTCGCCTTTATAACTTGTCCCGTCCTGAGAGGGAGGCCATGGAGAAGTACATTAAGGATTCTCTTTCGGCTGGCCTCATGAGACCCTCCTCTTCTCCTGTTGGTGCAGGTTTATTTTTTGTGGCCAAAAAGGACAAGTCACTTCGCCCATGCATTGATTTCAGGGGTCTCAATAACATTACTGTGAAGAACAAGTATGCGTTGCCCCTCATCAGTTCCGCATTCGAGCCACTGCAGGGCGCCACAGTCTTCTCCAAATTGGACCTACGTAATGCCTATCATCTGGTGCGCATCCGTGAAGGCGATGAGTGGAAGACGGCCTTTAACACCCCCCTCGGCCATTTTGAGTATCTCGTCATGCCTTTCGGCCTAACTAATGCCCCTGCTGTGTTCCAGAACCTGGTTAACGACGTCCTCCGGGACTTTCTCAACCGCTCAGTTTTTGTCTATTTAGACGACATCCTGATTTTTTCCCGCAATCAGAAGGAACACGTCCAGCATGTCCGGCAAGTTCTTCAACGGCTGTTGGAGAACAAGCTATATGTGAAGGCCGAGAAGTGTGAGTTCAGTGTCACCTCTGTATCCTTCCTGGGGTTCATCATTGAGAGCGGGCAAGTGAGGACCTGCCCCGAGAAGGTCATTGCAGTGACTGACTGGCCCATCCCCGATTCCCGCAAGAAACTGCAGCAGTTTCTGGGGTTTGCCAATTTTTACCGGAGGTTCATCCGTGACTACAGCAGGGTGGCAGCCCCTCTCACTCATCTCACCTCCCCTGCCCGCCCTTTTGCCTGGACGCCTGAAGCGGAGGCTGCCTTCTCTAGGCTTAAGGAGCTTTTTTCGTCTGCCCCCATTCTCATCCAACCGGATCCCTCCAGGCAGTTCATTGTGGAGGTTGATGCATCTGACACTGGGGTGGGGGCGGTCCTGTCCCAGCGCTCGGCCTCTGATGAGAAAATTCACCCCTGCGCTTTTTTCTCTCGCCGGCTGGTTCCTGCTGAGCGGAATTATGATGTGGGTAACAGAGAGCTGCTGGCTGTGAAACTGGCGTTGGAGGAATGGCGGCACTGGCTTGAGGGGTCAGAACAGCCGTTCGTGGTATGGACTGACCACAAGAATTTGTCTTACATCCAGACAGCCAAGCGATTGAATTCCCGCCAGGCCCGGTGGTCCCTGTTTTTTGGGCGTTTCAATTTCTCCCTCACCTACCGGCCCGGTTCCCGTAACGTCAAACCAGACGCCCTCTCCCGCCAGTTTGGCACTGTGGACACACCGGGTCCCCCTGACACCATCCTCTCTCCTTCCTGTCTCAAGGTGGCTGCGGTTACCTGGGAGATAGAGTCCCTCATCCGGGAGGCCCAAATCACTGAACCAGACCCGGGCAACGGCCCTCCTAACCGCCTCTTTGTCCCCAGTTCGGTGCGCTCCCAGGTTCTGGTGTGGGGTCACACATCGCGTTTTGCCTGTCACCCTGGCGTGGGTCGCACCCTGTCACTCCTTAAGAGGTACTTTTGGTGGCCAGCGATGGACGCTGACACCCGGGCTTTCGTGCTGGCCTGCACGGTTTGTGCTCGGGCCAAGTCCTCCCATCAACCCCCTGCCGGCCTGCTTCGCCCGCTTCCTGTTCCTGGTCGGCCCTGGTCTCACATTGGCCTGGATTTCGTCACTGGTCTTCCCCCCTCTAATGGCCATACAGTCATCCTCACAGTTGTGGATAGGTTCTCTAAGGCTGTTCATTTCATTGCCCTCCCAAAGCTCCCCTCTGCCACCGAGACTGCCCAGCTGCTCGTGCAGCATGTGTTCCGCCTCCACGGGATTCCCACGGACCTCGTCTCCGACCGCGGCCCCCAATTCATCTCCCAGGTGTGGAAAGCCTTCTGCCGTGCGCTGGGGGCCTCTGTCAGCCTGTCATCAGGGTACCAGCCGCAGACTAATGGGCAGGCGGAGAGAGCGAATCAGGATCTTGGAACCGCGCTGCGTTGTGTGGCTGCCCGCAACCCCTCTGCCTGGAGCGACCATCTCTCTTGGATCGAGTATGCCCACAACTCCATGTCCTGTGCAGCCACCGGCATGTCCCCGTTTGAATGTTCCCTGGGGTACCAACCGCCCTTGTTTCCGGCTCAGGAGGACGACATCTCCGTTCCCTCAGTACAGCACCATCTCCGCCGCTGCCGCAGGGTGTGGAGGGGCGCGCGCACCGCTCTGCTGCGCTCCGCTGAGCAGAACCGGCGCACGGCTGATCGCCACCGGGCTCCCGCTCCTGCCTATCGGGTGGGTCAGCAGGTGTGGTTGTCCTCCAAGGACCTTCCCTTACAGACTGGCTCTAAGAAGTTAACCCCTCGTTTTGTGGGGCCCTTCCCTATTGTCTCCGTCATCAACCCCTCTGCGGTCACACTCAAGCTGCCCCCAGCCATGCACGTCCACCCAACCTTCCATGTCTCTCGTCTAAAGCCAGTCTCCACCAGCCCTCTCTCCCCCCCGGCCGTTGCCCCCCCTCCTCCCCGGGTGATTGACAACCACCCAGCATACACCGTCCGGCGGTTGCTGGACATTCGGCGTCGGGGCAGAGGGCATCAGTACCTCGTGGATTGGGAGGGTTACGGTCCTGAGGAAAGGAGCTGGGTTTCGCGGGGTCTCATTCTCGACCCCTCCCTCATCCGGGATTTCCATCTGGCTCATCCAGAGAAGCTTAGGCCGCCTGGAGGCGTCCATTGAGGGGAGGGTACTGTTGTGGTCACAGCAGCCCGCTGTGTTTTCCTCGTCTGTATCTGCCACTCCCCCTGTCTGTCTCACTTCACACCTGGTCCTCATCTGCAATCACGCTCACCTGGTCTTCACCTCCAATCAACTCCCCTTCATAACCCGTGGATTCCTTGCTGTCGGCGCCGGATCGTCCTATGCGCTACCGTGGTAACTATAACGTACCTGGCTCCAGTTTAATGTTCCCTCGCTCTCGTTTACTCGTCTCTGGTTTCTTGTTGCCTGTAGCTGTTGACCACAACCTAACTTTTGTTTTTCCTCTGCCTGCAGTATCCGGACCACTCTCTCCAGCTTCCCGGCTTTGGTCTCCCCCTGGCTCCCTCACCCACTATCTGCTTCCCCACACCATATACATAATAAACCTTTTTTATATAAATCCTACTTCGTCTCCGTCTGCTCTTGGGTCCAGCATCGTAACCATAACAGTAGGACGTAGTAACTGCATAATTAGCAGAAGTGCACCAACCTCATCTGTTTTTCCTATTGGCTTTCTGTATCCCAGATAAAATTCTAATTACATTTCTTCATGCCTGAATGTGATACAGTGACATCCTATTACATCCTAACTGTGACTCACGTGGCCTTATTTTTCTGGCATCATTATTCTCTAGATTTACACCACAGCGTGTTCCAAGAAACAGGCATCCCTCCAGCGCCATTTTTTCTTCATTCATCCACCACTGACCATAATGAAGGCATTCTGCGAAAAAAGACTCACCGATTCGCGGAAGTGTCTTCTAACCACAATACCATGTGCAGCAAAATGCTATCAGTGGCACCAGGAGGGATAGATGATGTTACTATGGTGTCACATGTTCCGAACCACTTTTGTCCAGGTGTGGATCAGGTAAAAAAGGGAAGTCCTTCAAAAGCCAAATATGTCACTGACCAAAAAAAGAGAATTGATTCTCCTTCCCTGTGCTGGAAAGTCACATTCTTTGTTTACAAAGTATGATTTAGGGGTTAATCCAATTAATGTATGTGTGCAGACGTTCATGTCAAGCGTAGCTGACGAGGCCAATGTTGTTTGCTGCTTTGTAAGATGACGGTGATTATTGATGGCACACGATCTGCATTATCAGGTGGATTGTGTCTGTCCACCCATGGATGTGCCCCCTGTCTTTTACTGCTGCTTTGCAGATCTCCATGGCTTTAGAGATGACAGCCTCATTCACGGTTATAATATATTATAAATATGCAGCTACATGTCTACCACGGACTCTTTCTATGTGTGTGTGTGTGTGTGTGTGTGTGTGTTTGTGTTTGTAAGTGCAGAAACAGCTGACTGTGTTGTAATTAAGTTGAAAGTGAAAACAGTGGAACAAGAAGACAATTGATAAGGAACGCTTCCTGTTTTTAAAGTGCTCCCAAGGGTGCTGGTTCTACTGTCGCTTTCTGCTTGATACGCCACCAGCTATCTAGTCTAGATGACAAGTCTGTCCATATACCAGACAGCAAATTACCGGCTTATAACAAGGAAATCATCTTCACAGCGACTGCTTTATGCTCTCACCGATTTCGATTATTTTGTCCTTTGCGTCATCATTCAACTTTAACAATAAACTCCTTCTTTTAAAAACAACAAATCAATAACAATATTCCCAGAACCTGTAAGGACAATATAATTGGATATTGGACAAACATCTACCAACGACTCATCAGTTGTCGAGTGAAAATAAAACTTTTTCTCTGCAGTTTTGTCCAATTAAGAAAGAGCATAATAGGCCTTTAATTCCCATGCTAATGTGAATTATCATAAACATTTGCTAAATAAAATAAAACACAACATAAAAATAAAAGATAAACACACAATGATGTTGATATGGAAAAGGAAGGGGTAGTAGTAGTAGTGAGAGAAAGAATTATACGTGTTGGAGCTCAAGTTAGTCCAGATCTCAGTTCAATCAATCCCCAATCAATTACTGTCGCAATATTTATCAAATACCTTTGTGTGACAATTTACTTATATTATCAGTCTCATTTATTGTATTGATTGTAAAGCCAGCATAAGGTTGGCAAAAGTTGTCAACTGAATCATATCTTTGTTCTTGTCTAGTGTCGCTCTTTGGTTTGAAGTCCCCCTCCATAAAGAAATGGGCTTTTCTTATTCTTCCTTTACTTCCATTGTTTTGAGCTTCACAGTTCAGATTGATGTAGACTTTTTTCACCAGAAGACACATCAAATTTGTTGGTCTGCGTTTTTTTTTTAAACCACCAAATGCAACATTTACATTCAGTTGTTCATCAAAATGCATTGTGTGTGTGTGTAACCTTGTGATCTTACAAACCTACTTGCACATAAACATTTTTTTTCTCTCAAAGCCAAGCATTGTTTTCTTCCCAGTTCACTTGCTAGCACTCGCCTTCTTCCCTGTCTTTGTTGATGCATTGCTGCATATCCTGGCGTGTTTCCGCCACCTGTTGATCAGTGAAATACTTTAGAGTACAATGTGTATTGAGCTTGAGTCAAGCCTTCTTGTGCGCATGCCTGTGTGTCTCGATATGAACAGAGAAGGTTTCAAAGAAAAATAACTCTATGACGCTACTAGATGTCTAAAACAAACAGGAACTCTTTAAAGATATCATATTATACTACTTTTCTGGTCTTAATTTCTCATCAATGTAGATTTTCGGGAAACTCTTCCTTCATCTGGGCGATTTCAGCATTCTCTGTGAACACTGGCCTTCGTCCTTCTCCGCCCCCTCAACCCTCTCCTGCCAACCCCACTCCGTTGTGATTGGTTACCTTCTGGAAGACTTTCAGCGGTGCATGGGCAGATTCGAGCAGGCAGGTGGGGGCATGGCAGGAACGTGCCTGAGCACGTTGCAGCATTACCATACATGGAACATCTGGATTGATCTACGTAGATAAATCCCGGAAATGTGTGAATCACGACCGGCGTTCCTAGTGTTTAGCGCTCTGCACAGCCACCCCAGACGGTCAGCAGGGAATACGTCTAAATGCATGTAAAGGTGCGAACACACTACACGCGTTACACGCGTAAGATTTACGTGCGTAACGCAACTAAAATGTTGCTTGATCATTTTGTGTCAAAAATGGTTCTACGCGCGTAACGTGCGTAGTCTCCCTCCCGATATTGTATTTCCCCAAATT
Source organism: Ammodytes marinus (assembly GCF_949987685.1). Lineage (NCBI taxonomy): Eukaryota > Metazoa > Chordata > Actinopteri > Uranoscopiformes > Ammodytidae > Ammodytes > Ammodytes marinus. The sequence goes on from NC_137221.1 coordinate 18,769,592, forward strand.
AACCATGGCTGCGATCAGACCCGACCCGACACAACAGCGTGCATGTCCGCACAAAAACAACAACAACACGGCCAACAACTGTGCCAAAAGACAAACTGAACAGCACAAATAGCCTAGCATTAAAACAGCATTGCATATTCACGGCAGCTACATAACAAACACAGTTACAGCAGCATCGGTGCACGGCGGCACAACATAAAGCCAAGTAGCCAACATTACCCTACCTGGCTGTGACAGGGGACCGTGGCTGGCGTAGATCAACACCAGTGCTTCGCTGTGCTTGTTGTGAAAGTCCCCCGGACATAGCCGTCATGTTTGGGTTCATAATATGAGGCGCTAGCCGCCCGCACACAACCGGGTGAGTTAACTAATGCTATACGGCGCTAACTTGTTTTATCGGCTAAAGCACAGCCGCACTGAATTAACCAGGAAGTCCATTCTCCTGGTTTACTCTCCCCACGTCTTCTATTCCCGAGCTGCTGTCATACAGCACCGGCTCGGCTGCCTGCAATACATTTTCCTCCTCGGTGTCTCTCATCAGCCTCTGTGTACAGTACACTGTTCTCCGACCGTGCCAATGTATGTGACGTCGGGTCAAGCCCAACGCTGATTGGCCAACGCGGCTAATCGTCACGCATAGGAGCGTAAAAAGTTAAATTTTTTGAACTCCGCGCGTAGCTGCGTAGGCGCGTATACACGCGGCTCATACGCGGCTAAAATGTTGCTTTAGCGCGAGTGACCCATCTACGCGCCATGTACGCGCGTAAACCATGGTTCCCTATGGAAAAATACACTTCACGCGCGTAACGCGTGTAGTGTGTTTGCACCTTAAGTCATCATTTGACACTTGAGTATGGTTAAACATGACTATGAATCATTATAACAACGTTTATAGGTCATAAAAGTTGAAAAAGCATAATAGGTGCTCTTTTGTGAGTGTAAGATGCTCACAAACAAACATGATGTGACATCACAACTGGAATCCAATTGAGGTCAAATATGCAAAATGGACTCTTTAGTGAAGTTGGAGTCATCTTGTGTCCAGCAGTTAAACATTTTAAATTAAATATATTCAAACATTTGTAGTTCCATTGAGTGAGCATCAAATACAAATTATTATAACATTCGAGTAGTGTGATAGGCTATGTCTTAAAACATGTCAAGGGAGGTCTTTCAGGTTATCTGCAGACAGAGAAGTATAAGAAACAGAAAAAAAGTAATGCTTATCACCTCGTGTGACTGTTGGACTCATAAAGTGTGAAGGAGGGATGAAATAAGCCTGGGGTGATTAGATTGTCGGTTTGATAACCAAACAATGTATTACATGATATCCTTTGACCATTACTTATTCTGTATGTAGGCTATTAGTGATAACAAGGAAAAGGTGTGCAAAACGGTTACTTAGCTATCTTTACAATAAATGAGCCCTAATGAAATTACAGTATAGCCTACATAAGAAAAATGCTCCTGTAGGCCTACAAGGTCACCAAAGTCATTCGAAATTATTGCTTACTACGTCACGTTACTATAGCTCCACACTATGGTGTGTATTTTAATGCCGGTGCCCAAACCGAAAGCACACACACTGAATGTGGTGGTGGAGAGGCTGCCTTTCCCTCCTCGCCGTGTGTGTGTGTGTGTGTGTGTGTGTGTCACACATACAGAGATAAGGCGAGGAGGAGCTCCACTGCCGCACGCTGTTAGACTCACTTGGATTACCGGGCAGTCAACTGTCACCGCTCATAACGGCTCCAGCCCGGCGCCCTGCCCGCATGCAGCGCTCCTCTTCCGAGCGCACCGCCGGCCATTAACTCCGCTCATAAAAAAAACAGACACCTGGGCGAAGCTGCGGCGGTATAGCAGCGTTTGATTGATTTTTAGTGTGGGGTTTTATGTCCGTGGATGCAAAAAATGAATAAAAAAGTTTTTTTTATTATTATTGTTATTAATTTATTTAATTATTGACTGGGCGTTAAATAGGAGCGCAGAAGCAGGGAGTCAGTCTCCGAGGAAGGACAGCGCCGGGCTTCTTTGGATCTCCTCGGCTCATTTTTTTCTTCCAGCGGCAGCGCTGCAGTTTCTGCAAGAATCTCTTGAAGTGAGGTAAGTCACCGAACTTCTCCATAACACATCTGGAATTGGGAGTGAAAGCTCAGCAAGCTATGGATGGGATAATATCATCAGGTTGTCATTCTGTCTAAATCCAGGGTTGCCTCATTTTCATGGCACAGTACCGGATGATGGAAGAGAAACTGCTTCTCTTTGCATGGGATGATAAAGACAATGTATGACCGTGACTGTTGACGCAATACGAATTGGAATTTTTATTTCCTTTGTTTATAATAAGGATTCTTATTGTATAGCGTGTATAAGAAGGGGTGCTGAAAGCTAAACACCAGCTCTCCTCAAGTTTATCTTAAGCAAGGGTTGAAATGCAGAGTGTGACTCATGCTCATGTTCTGCTGTACAGTTCCCTGATGCTCTATTGAAATGGATGAAAAACGCATGTGGGCTGGAAAGTGTAATAGGTGAATGCAGTATACACATGGCAAAATCGTTTTCAGTGCTTTTGAGTTCTTCAAGAACGTCTGTGAAATACAATGATCCAAGTTAATACAGGTTAATGCTCAGGATTGCCACGAACAACTTCTGCAGATTGTATTTTCTTTTGTAGACAATTTCACTAGTGGATTACAAACTGTGCAGCTGAGGCAGCCGAAAGAAATGTGAATGAGTGTTTTACGGATGAATCCTCTACATCACACACACTCACAACCTACACACACACACACACACACACACACACACACACACACACACACACACACACACACAATTGTTTATCTACGCTGCTTCTCTTCCGAGAAATTAGCATAACAAAAATTGATAGGCATCTGTTATGTCCCCGTTAACAAACCACGCAGCACACACTGCACTAAAGTACACACACACATATACATGGATGAAAGGTCAACGCATGAAGCCTTTCTGCACTGGCTGTATTAATGATAGGGCCACTCTTAATGAAAACAGTGTCTGTGTAGGAGTGGGAGACTAAATATGGAGACTTTTTTGCTTTGCTCTCGAAATGCAAAAACTTATGTGCGAGTTGTATTGTCTTCTGCGCCCTTCCCTTGCTTCGTGAGAATATTTGACACTGCTTGAAAGCCTTTTCTCACGCGTGCGTTCAGCCTCACATTGATTATATTAGCAAAGTCATGGCAGGGAGAATTGAAGCATTCCTCCATGGACCCACCACTGGGCCCACAAGCCGTGAATAACAAAATAAACCAAAATCAATCGGCGAGCGCTGCCTGCCTGCCCTCAGTGTGGAGTCTCCAGTTGTGGGCAGGAACGGATCAGAGAAAAAACTGAAGTGCCCCCTTGCCTCGAAGATGTCTGCGGCTAAATCGTTTTTCTTCCTTTTGGGGGATTCCTTTGTGTTTACGTAACAATGTTTTTAGAGTAACAGCCCGTGTCTAGAGCAGGCACTGGCGAGTGAAGTGGCCTCAGTCAGTGAGCTGATATGACTGCTCTGCTCACATGGAACACTGATACACGTATACTGTGTGTGTATGCAACAGAGGCAAATATAAGAATAGTATAGCAGCACACTCACAAGAAAGAGAGAGAGGCAAGAAACAGCAAGGTGTGAGAAAAGCACCAGTGAAGAGATAGTGTACGTGCAGACAGACATGAAGGCTGGATACGCACAGTGCCCTGGGTTGGGTTGGGCTGGCAAGTCTGGCCGCTTTGTGAGTCTCCGAGATAAGTTTGTCATTCATCATCCCACATGCTGTCTGTCTGTCTGACTGTCTGTCTGCCTGGTCAGAGAAAGCAGGCAAGCGGGAAATGTGCTCCGCTGTTGGAAAGGACTGGGGCGAGAGGTCTGAGAGACAGAGATAGAGAAAGAGAGAGGATATGCATGAATATTTGAACGCGTAAAGGCAGGCCTTAAGGGTGGGGAAATTCTGCTTCCAGATCCCAAAAAATGTGTCCATCTTGTGTTAGATATCAATGACCTCCAAGTCTTACAGGATGAGATTTTAACGCTTAATATTCCTTAACAATTGCGCACTTGCATTTGTAGCACTACTGTCATTGGCATGGGAAGAAAACACATTCAGATGGATGCCATCGCACTTGCACGCACAGCTTCTGACTGCTTCCCCATTTCACATACGCACATGCACAAACACGCACGCATGCACGCACGCACACACGCACACACACGCACACACACACACACACACACACACACACACACACACACACACACACACACACACACGGACGGACGGAGACAGAGAGTCATGTAATTGAGTCCCATCACTCAGGGAAGGTCAGCAGCCTATCCGCTGCCCGTTGTTATTCCTCAATATCAATCAAGCTAATGCTGCATGTTTTATTCATTGGTACATGCACTGACCCACAATGTCACTCCTTACCTACGTCAGGGGCACCGTAATCAATGCGTTCACGACCAAGACAACGGTCAATTTACTGCTTATGGGGCTAGTCGTATGAATCAGCATGATCTTGGTCCCGAGTTGCCTTCCTTTGTGGAGACGCCCTCTCATCTGACCCCATGCCACCCCTAGATGTGGCCAATCTTGCCCATCAACTACTTATGTTGGCTGTCTTGCAAACCTTGAGAAAAGGAGCCAGGCTAAATGTTCTGAGAAGCTTGAATAGTGCACATGAAGGTTGAAGCGGTTTCCATGCCAGAAGGCCATATGTCAAAATCAGGGAGAAGCAACGCTGGGATGGGGTTTAAACCTTTTCCATTACATAGTTAATACAACTGCGCTGTCAGAGCCAGAGGTCAGGTTTTAGCACTTCATTTCATGCAACTTACAACAACTCACAGCTGGGTCTGTGTTAAAAATGTGTCTAAGTATTTTATGGAGAAGCAAAGAGACCCTCAGGTTGACTTAGTGGCTGAAGCTATTGAGCAAGCTGACGTGGTTATAGGATGTGATTAAAGTTAAGTGTTGCAATATGTGTGAAGCACAACTCTCCATCTTCATCTGCACAAGTTATAACCAAACTTCACTCGGGCAAAAGGCTCATGTTAGCGATTCTCCATGAGGACAAGGGGATCTGCACTTCTCAAATTCAATTTCACAGTCATCTGCTGCAGTTATCTCTGCCTCCGTTAAGCTGTTTACCAAGTGCAGGTGCGGGCTGGATGAGCATTTTTTTTCTTTTCTTTTAAGAGTAAGAGGAGCTTGGAACATTTGCCTGTGATTTGTGACTGAACTCAAGGAAGACTCCAGGAAAAAAAGAGAGGCACGCACGTGATATAAATGAAACAAAAAGGTCTTTATGTCAGCGTGGTAATATAATACCGATGCAACCTTGTATATTTTATGGAGACGGTGACTGCAGGCCCTGTAAATAGTAGTGCTGCATCTACAGAGTGCAGTCGTGGAGTGAACTGTTGTATCAATAGGTGGTGCTAGAATAGAGTGAATGGCTGACTGCTCAGTAAACAGAGGTTTATAGAACGGATAAGTAGTGTGTGTGTGTGTGTGTGTGTGTGTGTGTGTGTGTTTGTGTGTGTGTGTGTGTGTGTGTGTGTGTGTGCGTGTGTTTGTGTTTGTGTGTGTGTGTGTGTGTGTGTGTGTGTGTGTGTGTGTGTGTGTGTGTGTGTGTGTGTGTGTGTGTGTGTGTGTTTGTGTGCTTAAAACTAAGGGCCCAGAGGTGGTTTAACATCACAATGGAAAATGTCATGATCTCTCTCCTCCGGCCTGTGAGATCATACTGTAGCCTTTTCTCTTATAATACCTGAATTCAATTTGCAGCAGGGCCACTCAGGACGCTTACAGCTGCCATAATGGCAGAACGTGCTTCCTTACTTCCGTGATCGATCGAATGTTCCCCCGCCTGAAATCATGAGGGTTGGTTAGCAGCAGCGCCAGGGAACATGCAGTCCCATATCTGCTTTTTATTATTTCCACAGTATTCATCATTCAAGTTTACCGAAAGGTCGTAAATAAGAAAAAAGAATTCTGGCTTTGAAATGTTGGAAGGTTAATTTATTGAAAGGATAATAACCTATTTGCTGGTGGTTATCGTAAGTTAGAAGATAGCTGCTTTAGATGGTAAGGTAAGCTTATAATCAGAGTATAGCGGTTAGTCTGTGTGTGCAGGGGCTGATTAAAGCCTCTAGATGTTAAATTGGTCTTTTTTAAAATGCTAATTCTATTCTTCATAATGGTTTTCCACTGCTGTTAACCCTCTGAAGTATCCCAAAATCTCTCCATTTACTGTAAGACCGCCTTTGACAAGTGACTCCTTTGCGGAAAAAAAAACAATTAACAATTACTGTGCTAAAATGTGAAACTCTTGACAGCAAACTCATTTGCACCAGACATTGCTTTTAACAAAATCCAACACCAGGCCTCCATTGAGTGCGAATTCGGCAGCAGCCCACTTGTCGTTGCAGGTTCCTTTTGGGGGTGAGATCAAAGCGACACTTCAATATATTGCATATCACAAAACCAAAAAAAAAAAAATTATCCGCAAGAGTTCTTTTGAAAGGCAAAATCCATTTTTATCCTATTCTGGATGACTTTGACAATAAACGGAACAAACACATCCCGGGATCCAATAAGCATGCTAATGTCCAGACATGGCTTCTTTTGGGCTGTCAGCTGAGCAAGAGATGACAGACATGACAGACTAAATTTCTCTCTCTTTATCTCGCTGCATGTTGTTTTTCTTCTTTCATTCACAGCAGCTTCTCCTCTTTGCTTTTTCTTCTCCCTCACAATATCCACTTAACCACTTGTTCTTTTATGCATTTTCTCTCTCTCTCTCTCTCTCTCACTCTCTCTCTCTCTCTCTCATTTATCAAAGGCCAGACACACTCTTGTTATTTGATTTAATTTCATTCTCTCTGTCTCTTTGTCCGTCTCATCCTCTCTTCTCCCCTGTTGTCGCTCTGTCCTTTCACTATTCGTCCTTCACAGTTAATTACATTCTCAGGCCAACTTGTTTTTTTTACCCATCACTGTATTCCCTCCATCATCCTCCCACCTTTTCTTTTAGTCTAAATCTCTTCACTTTCTCCCCTCTCTTGTCTGTGTTTGGTTGGGTAACATTACCTGGGGGTGGGGGAAGGGGGGATGGGGGGGGGGGTATTCAAAGTGTCTGCCCTTGACAGCTACCTCTCCCTTGGGGGAGACACAGTCAAACTAACACATTTTTCACTATTCAGGGTCACTACCATTAGGGGTGACTGAGATTTTTCCTTTAAAATAGTTGAAATACATTTTTATTTTTTCACAGTTTCAAGTCAGTCAGGTTTGTATTCCATGGTCCTAAATTAGAGCGTTCACTAAATCAGATTTTTCGTTCAAACAACACAACATGTTATCAAATCAATACATTCCATCATTCAATCTTTACACAATGGACAACTAAAAACTAAATACAGCCATCAATTGCATTCCTGGCTTTAAAGATGATGATTTACTAAAGACAGCAAACCACATACAGCTTTCTGCACCTGTACTTTTTTGCACTTTTAAAAAAAATGTCCTGTTGAAAAATGTTTCATTTTAAAGAGACATTTTTCCCGGAGTTTTCAAATGATTCAATATAGCACAGCTTTGTGCTGCACATATAAATCAAATAGATGTATAAACATGGAAAGGGAACTGAAGAAGAAAAAAATCTCTTCTCACGAGCCTGTTTGATCCAGGCTTGTAAAAAGGAGCACAGAAGTGTCATCTTATATAGTTGGAGAAGGACTCTTAGCTGATTGAACATTTGTAAAAAACAGTTTTCCTATTGTTTTACACAGTCCATCCGATGCAGTTTGATGTCTTTCTTTGGGATCTGTGTTAACGCTTTAGAGGATGGAAATTGAGTGAAACCGTGTTGACATATTGGTATAAGAAGAACTTTGCTGTGTGAAGGGAGATGATGAAACTCAAGTGGATCCCAGTTTCATTAAGCGTGTCTAAGTAATCCAGCATCCAGCCATTGCTTCCTTGCCCTTCTGTCTGTGTTCCCCTCAGATCTTCCCTGCTGTTTACCAGCCAGGTGTCCAGATTATACCACCAGATATGCTTGCCCTTTTTTGTTCATAAACGCTGACATTTAGAGTGACGCACTGGAACATTTTGGGCTCCCATCCTTGGATTTGGCACAGTGCTGATGCACACCATCTACATTACCTGCTGGCAACCTGTCAAGACAATTGCATTGATAGTGATCTTGTTATTAATGAAATGTGTGTTTTGCACTACATGGAAGATGTAACATGTCAAATGAACCACGAAAAGGTCCTCGAAGGAGTAGTTCAACCTTTTGTGAAAATAGACTCATTTGCTTCTGTGCCGAAAAGGTAAATGATAAGGTAAATGCCACTTTTGTGTTTGTATGCTAGATATTGAGCTGCAGCTGCATATTTGGCTCATTTTAGCTTAGTATAAAGAACGGACACAGGGATCTTACCTATGTTCCCGCATTTCTATGACATTTTCACCCAATCAAAATGAGACCTTATGTTCCCCCCAAATTACGCATGTGGTCTCTTAGGCCTACACGTTCCCCCAGCAAAAGGTTGGCCCTTCCATAATGCACATAACGTGTTGTTGCAAATGAAGCTCAGTTTCTAATTCTGCCCTAATTTTTTTTTATCTCCTGTGCCTATGATTTAAAAATGAGTGGGGAAAGAATAATCTTTCTAAATCCCTTAATCTTTCCCATATGTGGAAAAAAATGTTTTGGAAGTTTATTTATTTATTTTTTGTATTATCTTTTTTTTTAATCTATACATCTTTGACATCTTTCATTATAAATCGGGAGGGAACATAAGGCTGAGAGAACATAGACGCTCACCAATGTTTGGTCCGTACAGTAACAAAATGTCCCTTTTCAGCCCTGTAGAGACTCCAGGAAATTACTGCTCCCAGCCAAGAAATAGCCTGGCACATAAAAAAAAAAGACAAATTGACATTTTTTTCACACTTTTGTACGGATAAAATAAACCAGGTATAACGTTTTATTGATTTGATTTTCTTGTCTTTGAACAGAGCCAGGCCTGCTGTTGTTCAACTCGGTCTATTTATTTAGCTCATAGAAAATAATCGAAGTTAAACGCACATACAATTCCCGCAACACCCTAATTTCAGCATCGCATAGGAGAAAGAGTTATTTTTTGTGGTAAAGTGACAGGCCAGCAGATGAGGTGTTGTTTCAAAAAGTGACTAATATACAACAAGCACACACACACACACACACACACACACACACACACACACACACACACACACACACACACACACACTAGTAGAGAGTGAGCAAAGAGGTACACCTTGGAAAAAAAGTTTTGACAAATAACATCCTGTCACACTAGAAAAAGATGATTCAGAAATCGTTTTTTGAGCCCTCTCATACGTAGACCCCCGCTGTGCAATATTGAAGCCTCCTTCTCCTTTGAGGCCTGAAAGCAAAAGCTCCGTGTGTTTTGCAGTAATTAATGTAGCTTACGTTTCCCCACCACCCCAAGGGCGGCTCTGTGTGTGCTGCGGGACATCGTTAATTCTGACTTATTACAATATCCCTAGACTACCAGACCACTCATTGATTTCCTTTGCTGTTTTGGCCCTTTTTTTATCCCCATTATTTGGCTGGCACTTCAAGTCCTTCTATGACTCAAAACAGTGGGCTATAATACAGGGCTCCATTGCCCCCAATTAAGGTTTTTCTGTGATTGATTTGGTGGCACTCTGGGAAAGCCGGCAAGGCCAAATGATTTTCTTTCGTTCTCTGACACATTCACTCTCTGTCCGTCAAGCTGGTCTCTGAGTGAGGCAATTTTCTCTGGAAATTTGGAGGTGCATTCTTGAAGTTGGACGCGACCTTGACGCTGAAAGATGTTAACATTTATCTACCAATGCCGTTTGTTATCACACGAGTAGTGTTTGTGCAAACATACTCTCTGCATTATGCCTGTGAAACTTCAAGCGCTGCTGCTTTTGTTTAATTTATTTTTTTAAATGTATTATCCTGAGCAATGATGCCTATGATCTTGGTTATTATTACACACATTGATCTACTATACTGGCTTGTTGCTGAGTGCAGTTATAGAGATCTGACGTCACCAGAGTGAGATATTGAAATAAGGCTCTTGCTGTTAACCATAAAGGCCCCTCCTCGCATGGAGAATATGCCATTTGCTATTACAGTAGCGCGGCATATAGTGGTCTATGCTGGCTCTTTTCTGAGGGTCTGAGAGGGCTTCAGGGGCGTTCATATGGAGCTCCAGGGGCTCTTTGTGCAAAGAGAGAGAGAGAGAGGGAGTGAGAGAGAGAAAGAAAGAGAGAGTGAGTGAGAGATGTGCAGCATATAGCCCTTGAGAAGCTCTCTGCTCTCTCATTTACAGCTCTGCTTCTCATCTCCTTTGTCTTTTCCTCTAGTTTCTGTTCTGGATCTGTCCCTTATCGCTCCTAATGTTAATTGAATGTTTATTGTGATGCTTGCTCATTTTTCTCTCTCCCTGGCTTTCTCTCATTACACCCTTTCCTTACACCTCTCTCTTTTACTTTTCATTCTAACCTTCTGGTCACAATATTAAAAGGACTGCGCCACTATTTTAATTATCCTGTCAGCTATACCGTGTGCTCATGTGATAACAACACCCGTCTCTCTCTCTCTCTCTCTCTCTCTCACTCACTAAGCCTGTCTCTCTCTCTGTCTCTGTGTGTTTACAGCTTGTAGCACCCAGACACAGCCCCACTCCACTGACCCAATAGAGCGTATACAAGGAACACTGTGCCCAGAAGGGAATCGTAGTTAATGCCTTTCGGCTGAAGTCCAGCGACAAAAATATTTTTCTAATTGCTTTCCCATAGCCCTCAGCTGCAGTGGGCTTCCTCTGCACAGTGATCCAAGTGTTTAGCGATGTAGGACAAAAGGCGAATCCTAATGGGATCGGTATCGCATGCAAATTCCATATTTAGTTTGTTGGGGATCTTTAGTACAAAGCAATTTATTGATCTGTGACTAATTTGATATTCATAATCTGGACGGTCCCAGATGCTGATTTGATCCAATTTAGGTTTGAATCAATATACAGTACACTTTTCAAATGTTCAGAAGACTTGGAGGAGAAAGGTAAACGGAAAAAATGCAAAAAGCTTCCACAATGATAAAAACATGTTGTGGCTTATGCACCCGCATGTGTTTGGAGATGGTGATGCCGGCTACCTTCATTTCTTTGTTCTCCCCCTTTTTTAAAGACATAGTCATGGTGAAAAGAAGAGCAAAGGTTGAGAGGGGGTAGGCCTCCTGAGAAGATTAGTCCTCCCTCACATTAATAACTGAGAGCATACTGTGGAGAAAAAAAAGATATGCTTGCATTGTCTTTTTGTATTTTAATCATCTCTGTGGAATTTAAGAAGCAGCATGGTTATCTTTAAGTTGGGGAGTTATGATGTGCAGATGGAGAGGAGGAATGGAGCTTGCTGTGCAGATGACGGTGCGGGCCTCGGCTCAGCCCATCTGTCACCGTCTCTATTCGCTCTGAACAGAGTCCCAGGATCTTGAGAGGTTACTTGTGTTTCTGGGTGTTGGAAAACTTATGAAAGCTATCTTTTAACAAATTACCAAACTATTTCGAGAAATATTGAAATATTGCATTTATGACATTAACATTGCAGCTGTATTACACCATAATTTTTTTTTTATGTTTTAGGACAGCAATAAAATGTGCTTATTGTGATATCTACAAAAGCGTTTTGATTGCATCCCTTAATCTAAACCCATAATCCCTTAAGTATGTTTAAGATGTTTTTTTAAAGAACGCCTTTAAACAACTGTATAACTGTTACATTTTGACTCCATGCTTGGGTGTGCATGGATCTTAATCATCAGGATCTAGTCATGTACTTCTGTTTGTCTGTGTGAAATCCCTGCTTTTGGAGTTTAATAAAGATTTATAAGTGTCTGCTTTTAGTTAAGGGAACCATAATAGATCTCTTATGACAGTGAAACATTATTCTTTTAAAAACAATCATTGTGTGAAAAAAAAATTGCATCTCACTGGATTATTAATTATTAGTTAATGTTGGTTATCAAGACATTGCAGTTAAATTTGCAGTTTAAATGACAGAAGTACTTTTGATAAACAATGACAGGAATCACTTTACTTATTATATGATAGTGATAAATGTAGTATTTATAAATCTATAAAATAAACAATTTTAAGTCCGATAAGTAATCACTAATTATAGTTGAGCTACTAATTTAAACTGATATATTTTTTTTTAACATTTGAATTTCATTATAAACTGAAATTAAAGCTATGATTACATGTATTGTTGTTTATAAACGTAAAAGTTATAACCCCCTTTAGTTTTTTACTGGGCTATTTACTAAATGAACGACAACATACTAAGTCTGTCAAATTCTATTACAGTGACATATCTGTACATTAAGCGTGTGTGGCATAGGAGGCACTTAGTATGAGCACGTCTCCTGCTGAAACTTAATGTTGATAGTGCTAATGGATTATTATGAGGCTGGCTGTGATAGTAACGGTGCTGAACATCAGGTGCATCAGTTTATACCTGGCTGGCTGCTTCAACCCACTGATTGGTTAATAGTGGGGCAATTTGCAGTGTGCGATGCTGGCCAGACTCTTCCTGCATGGAGCTCTAAATGGTTGCCACGAGCATGGCACAGATAATGGTAATGGTATCAGACAGAGAGGAAATAGGAGACTCTCTTCCCCTATGTGGATAAATGTGACTGTGTGTGTGTGTGTGTGTGTGTGTGTGTGTGTGTGTGTGTGTGTGTGTGTGTGTGTGTGTGTGTGTGTGTGTGTGTGTGTGTGTGTGTGTGTGTGTGTGAAGCACTAATACAGGAGCATGTAGGCCAGCTGCACACATTTCCTTTCTAGCCAACCCACATCTGCAATAGGTTCCCTCAGCACGTTGCGTTGTGATAAACCACTTTGAACTCATCGACCAAATGAATGCACAGTCTGATTAGAAGCAGCCAGAGTAAGAGGGAAAGCTATTAGACCGATCCTGCACTTTCTACATTATCTTAATGGTCTCGCATTGAAAATGCAAAGAAACTGAGATAAAGAGTGATTATCTCATCTTTGGAACAGTGAGGTTATTTCAGAATGTTTTCAGGATGTTTCAGTTTGCATGACACTGTTCATATGCCAACCTTTATTTCCTGACAATGACGATCTATGCCGCTATACTTTTCATTATATCGGCATTATATCAATCACAAGCATCTTTAAATATGTGGTTGCTACTTGTAACCTCTTTTTGGGTAAAATTTATTGAACATTTTAAAATAATACAGACACAAAGTAAAACTTATAAGCGTAAAAAAGGGTTATTGTTATTTATTCATTTCTTTTTTTTTTGGGGGGGGTCTTATTGTTTAATTAATTTGTTTATTGTAAAATGCACTACTTGGCATATTTTTTGTTATAATGCCAATGTTGACTTAAAAAAAATATATTTATTGAAGAAAAGTGTCGATAGGCAGATTGTGTTGGCTTCAGGCATAGCCAGACATGCTGGCTGTGTCCCCCTTCTTCTAGTCTTAATGCAAAAACTATGCTAACGACATCACTTAAAACATACAAACATAAGTGAGATAGCGGTCTTCTTATCTTACATATGGCAAGATAGTGAATAAGCATTTGCTAAATACTTTAATTTACATGGCTACATTTCCTAAGCATTAGGATTAATGTGTCAGGAGGACAGTGTGGCATATTACTTGTAATCGCTCCATTATCGAATTTTTCTGCCACTGAAAATAATCCTTGTGTGTTGGGGGGAGATGAGTGTGGGAAAAGTCAAGGAGTCGGCTGCTTGCACACAAAATGGAGGAGTTTTTTTGCTATCGCCATGCACTGCTCTGAACCACAGTCCATAATCCCTGCTCTGCTAAAGCCAGCTTAATGTGGTTTCACTGTGTAGGTGCCAGGGCATGAGCAATCGCAGGGTGTGAAGGAATGACAACCCGTTTTTCACTTCCCGTTAAACAGCCGCCACTTGTGAATTGAGATTGCAAATGCAGTGGGAACATATTGCACTGGATAGAATGTGAGGCAACAATTCTTTGAGACTTTTGGCTGTTGTGCTTGCGTAAGAGAGTTGCGTCGTTTCCTCACTGATACAATTAGATCCATTGTTCAGGGACAATAAAAATCCACCTGCCCCATGTCTCTTGATCAACATTATCAACCTGGGTTTCATTCAAGGCAATTCTGCTCAGCGCAGTGGCACTCACTCAACCCTTTCATTATCCACTGCCTCCAATCAAGTCATTTTCTTTACTTTTTATTTTCTTCTGAAAGCTTCTAGCATTTCTTTTTGACTTTTTGAACTTTTGTCCACCCCCTCCTGCCAGACAATGACGTTCTGGCAAAAATAGAACGTTGAACATTTGTAACCTAAATGGTCTCAGTAATGGGAGGTCTTTATATTAAGTTGCACAGTTGGCTGAAGGCAGCAAAGTCTTTAGAAGTGGTTTGTATATATACAGTATATATATATATATAGAATATATATATACTGTATATATATATATATATATATATATATATATATATATATATATATATATATATATATATATATATATATATATATATATATGTATATCAGCCCGTCTATGTAACTGCTGTTATTTTTAAGATGTTTGTAGATGTTATTAGGGATTAAGAATATAATATCATCATTATGTCAAATATATGACACTCGTTATCTGTGAAAAGATTTTAATCTTTCATATGCAATTAAACCTATTAAAAATGTACTTTAATGATTAAAAATAGCTTTTTTCATCATAAGCAGCACTAAATAATCTCTCATATCAATAAAACAGTTTTTCTACAACACATTCATGTAATAAAATCAGGCGAAATAAGGGGCAGCTGTCACTTTGAAGGACCTCTTGTCAAATTCTACCTCTTCAGAGTACATTAGAGTCAGACAGGCTCTGATTAGTGTTGTAGTTTTAGAATATTTTACATTCCGAATATTGAAAGTCCTGTGTCACAACCATGATATGTCAACACCGACTTACAGTTTCTGAAGAAGTTATTTGAAATTTTTTGATCATTTTATTTTCCTGAAGTAGTTCATACTAGCACCTAACATCTCCTCCTAGATAAATTCCATTTGTTATGTTTAAGAAACTTTAAAAATGTCAACACCGTCAGACAGGATATCTGACGGAGTTGACATCTGACGGTGGTGACAGGCCAATGACGGGGAAAAAAAAAAGCTGGGAGGTTGTGTCAAAGCTTAGCTCAGTAGCTTAGTACAGTCATATGAAAAAGTTTGGGAACCCCTCTCAGCCGGCATTATAATTTACTCTGCTTTCACAAAAAATATATAAAAGTGGTATGTCTTTAATTTACCAGGAACAGTTAAGTACTGGGATGTTTTCCAAACAAAGATTTTTTGAAAAGCAGTATTTGGTTGTATGAAATAAAATAAAATGTGAAAAACTGGCTGTGCAAAAATATGGGTACCCTTGTGGTTTTGTTGATTTTAATGCCTGTAACAGCATGTAAAACTGATGATTTTAAACACAAAGTTGGTTGGATTATGTTGTTAAGCCTTGAACCTAATATAATTGTCTGTTTAATCATGAGAAAATGTATTTTAGGTGCCTAAATGCAAGTTGCACTTCTCTTTGACTCTCTGCTGAAGTGAGACAGAATGGGATCATCAAAACAGCTCCCAAAAGATCTGAAAAACAAAGATTGTTCATTGTCATGGTTTAGGGGAAGGCTACAAGAAGCTTTCCCAAAGGTTTCAATTGTCAATTTCGACTGTAGGGAACGTTGTCAGGAAATGGAAGGACACAGGCATAGTGGCAGTTAAACCCAGGCATGGCAGACCAAGAAAAAAACAGGAGCGGCATAGGTGGAGGATTGTGAGAATGGTTGCACACAACCCACAGATCACCTCCAAAGGCCTGCAAGAACATCTGGCTGCAGATGGTGCATCTGTACATCGTTCAACAATTCAGCGCAATTTGCACCAAAACATCTGCTTTTTATAAAGACCAAATAACTTAATTTTTGTCTCATCAGTCCAAAGCATTTTCTTCCAATATGAAGCTGGCTTGTCTAAATGAGCTTTTGCATACTCTATGCAACTGTATCTGTGGCGTGGGCGCAGAAAGGCCTTCCTTCTCATCACCCGGCCATACAGATGTTTTGGTGCAAATTGCACTGAATTGTAGAACCATGTACAGATACACAATCTGCAGCCAGATGTTCTTGCAGGTCTTTGGAGGTGATCTTTGGGTTGTGTGCAACCATTCTCACAATCCGCCGCATATGGCGCTCTTGTACTTTTCTTGGTCTGCTAGACCTGGGTTTAACTGCAACTGTGCCTGGGTCCTTCCATTCCCTGACAACGTTCCTTACAGTAGAAATTGACAATTGAAACCTTTGGGAAAGCTTCTTGTAGCCTTCCCCTAAACCATGACAATGAATAATCTTTGTTTTTAAGATCTTTTGGGAGCTGTTTTGATGATCCCATTCTGTCTCACTTCAGCAGAGAGTCAAAGAGAAGTGCAACTTGCATTTAGGCACCTAAAATAAATTTTCTCATGATTAAACAGGCAATTCTATGAGGTTCAAGGCTTAACAACATAATCCAACCAACTTTGTGTTTAAAATCATCAGTTTTACATGCTGTTACAGGCATTAAAATCAACAAAACCACAAGGGTTCCCATATTTTTGCACAGCCAGTTTTTCACATTTTATTTTATTTCATACAACCAAATACTGCTTTTCAAAAAATCTTTGTTTGGAAAACATCCCAGTACTTAGCTGTTCCTGGTAAATTAAAGACATACCACTTTTATATTTTTTTTGTGAAAGCAGAGTCAATTATAATGCCGGCTGAGAGGGGTTCCCAAACTTTTTCATATGACTGTATATGTTGGCTACATACATGTAATTTAATTTGCCGAAACATAGATCAAGAATCACTGATATATATGTGTGTGTGTGTGTGTGTGTGTGTGTGTGTGTGTGTGTGTGTGTGTGTGTGTGTGTGTGTGTGTGTGTGTGTGTGTGTGCGCGTGTGCGCGTGCGTGTGCGCGCGTGTGTGTGTGTGTCTGGCTGGCTGTCTGGCTGGCTGAGGTTGGTGCTGCTCTGTCAACGCTGAACAATATGCAGAAAAAGAATGCGTTTTTTCTTTTAGAGATCTGCTCTCAGGTCTTCAACAGATTATTTTTTGTCGGCTAAAAATAACTGGTGGTCTGCTGCGAGATGAAGACAGATTGTGTGTTACTTTCTGTGTGTTTTTGTGTGAAAGCGATGGGGGAGAGTGAGTAATCGGCATTCTAACTTCCCTATTGACGTTCTACAAATCCGTAGAGCTCCTGTGCATCACGGCCGACACAACGTGTTGATATAGATTTAATAATCTAATAAACATCACTAATACGATTGCCAAAATACAATGAGAAATAATTGAATAATTATCTGCTTGTTTTTCTAAAGCGCTCTATAATAATAAGGTCCAAACACTTGTCTTGTTAATACGTTTCCGAGTGTCTATTTTTCTCCCCGCTTTTGTGTTCAATAAAGAGGACAGTCTTGTTTTCCTCTGCATCAATTTGAGCCAGATGGAATCGGTCATGGGCATATTGGTAACTCTTTTATTCAGCAAAGAATAAAAACAGCAATCAGACTTTCAGGTCAATGCTGAGTTGAGGCCTGTGCTTTAAAAAATATACAGTATTTGTTGGGAGTGTTCATTTACTATGCTGTACTACAAAGAGCTTTGCGTGCTTTGAAGTTCTTTAAATCTTTGTTTGATCGAAATCTGTGCAGTAAGGGAAGTCCAGTGAAAAGAGCACATTTAAAAAAAACAAGTTGGAACAAATTGCTGAGACACAGAGAAATGTGTTTATGTTTTATCCAGAGGATCTGAGGGGCCTGGACGTAGAATAGTAGAATATATTAGTTTGATTTTACTTGTAACCGGTTGAATGGAGGCCAGTATAGGGGGAAGCTAAGGGTCTCTCTTCTTGCTACCAGGGTTGAGTTCATGGCATTTTTTAATGACCTGCTACAAACAAAACACAGATGACCGTTTCGTCTTTTAGTATAAACAGCACTTGAGACCCACATAGAGGGAGTGTAAAGAGATTACAGTATGTAAAAGGCTCTGCAGATCTCCCAAAGTAAGAGCAGGTTTTATTTTTACTTCGGATCAAGATTGGAAAAGGCCACTATACTAAGAAGTTTTAATTGAACATTTGTAAAAGCTGGAGTTCTACGGTTTGGCGTCTAGCATTTGTCATGCGCGAGACAGTTTTAGGACCAAAGAGAATGTGCTTCACTTGGTTTAACAAAGAAATACAGCTGCGTGTCTTCAGCATATAAATGATAAGGGATGGTGTACTTTCTAAAAATAACAACACACCATCATAATCTTCTAACATTAACAGTGAATTCACAACAACAGCACTGAAAATTTGAGTCAAACTCGACCAAACTGGATTGAAAGTTTTAGGTAGTATTATTGCTTGTATTTTTTTTCACATATAAAGGCCTATACATTAAAAATAAGCTTTTCACAAATGAGTCCACATTCAGCTGTCTCCAGGCAACGGAAACAATCTGTAATTCAGTCAGTATTTTTAAACCTGTACCTTTAGTCGTATTTTTACAGTAGTTGAGTAGATACTTTTAATTGTTGTGAAGGAACTTTTAATTATATTGGTTTTATACAAGATGAGAAGAGAATTCTCTCTCTCTGTCTCTCACACACACACTCACTCCTCACTCACACACACACACACACACACACACGCACGCACGCACGCACGCACGCACGCACGCACGCACGCACGCACGCACGCACGCACGCACACACACACACACACACACACACACACACACACACACACACACACACTGGCACCAACTGTGTGTTTTTTTAACCCCTCAGGAGGGCTGTAACCACCAGAAAATTGAACTGCGCATAATTATAGATACACTTATCTCGTGACTTCACACACACACACACACATACACTTTCTCTTTCACACTTACGCACTGACGGACTGTGTGAACGAGACCGTAATCCCGTATCATTCACGGCCTGAAGAAGAAGGATTGCTCTGTTACATCCTCTCCTCCTTTGTCCGCTGCTTTTCTGTTATCTCAAGTCATTTGCATATAGTTTGTTTGTTTCGCTAGAGCTGAGAAAATGGAAAATAGGTAACAGTTTAGAAGTGGCACCAGGGTGGGAATAAACTTTTCTTTGAGGTGTCTGTGGTTTGATAGACATGTGCAATTATTTTCCTGACAGCCTGTGTTTTCCTATGTATTTCCCTGGTATTGTGGATTGTTTACCTGCACGCCCAGAATGTCAATAACGGTAATATTCCCAGTATAGTAAATGTTTTGCATGAAGTGAAGTGAACTGTGCATTGGTTTAGGGAAATGCAGGCTGGGTAATTTCCTGGAAATGGCTTTCCATATGTGCCAAATATTTTCCTATGATGCAGCCGTGTTCGTAGGAAGGTGATATAATGACTATATTGTATCTACAGTAGTGCATTTGGGTCTTTGTGCCTGCAGGTATGTGGTCTGCTTTCTTTATACATTGCCAGCCTTATTGGATCATGCAAAACTTATATGACATGCAAACCTCCTCTGCAATGACTGTGATGTGATGTACTTTTGCTGTGCCTGCTGTAAACGGAGCTATTTCTGTCAACCAGTTTTTTTTTTTCATTGCCTCCTACCTTGGCTGATTTATTGTGGTTGATATTAGTTCCAATTCATCCAGTGTACACCACAGAGCTATGACTTGTTCCAATAGGTGCGGATAATTTTTCCATCCGAATAAGCTCTTTTTTTTCTGATGCTTTTTGAACTGTCTTGTTTGAGTTTGCGATGGAGTAGCAGGATCAGGGTTGGATCTCTGCCCTCAGGGCCGTCTCTAGCCTGAGCTTGTCATCTTGGATTCCTTTTTTTTTGTCTGATTGTGATCCTTGATCCCCCGGGGGCTTATCTTTTTATTTTCAATTTCTAGCACATCCTCTCCGCTGACGACAGACCAAACTGCTCCGTACACCGATAGTGCACATTACCTGTCGTCCAATCTTCTTCCATACAGCATTTTGCAACATACTGTGGCGTCTTGATCCCTTTGATCGTTTAGTAATGCCTTCAATGTGGCACTTAAGAGTAGAGATATAACCTTTGGTCTTGCTCAATGGAGGGACTTATAGACGGCTCAACTTGCAAAGTCAAGCGTTGGCTTTATAATGCCTGCAATAGGATGGTGAAACTGAAAAATGTACGAATTAAATTCCCCAAGAAGGTCCAGAAGGATTATATCAAGAGGACTTCAGGGATTCGGTCTATTAGTATTCACTTCTAGTCAGTTTGCATATTGATCGAAGACTCCATTCACTTGAAATACATTTACATATATTACATTTAAAGAAATGTTTGGAAATTTGGTGAACTATGCACATTTTTTGCAGAGAGTTAGGTGAGGAAAAACGATGCCACTCTCATGTGTGGGTTAGTAAATGTGACGCTATACGGCCAGAACACTGATTAGCATAGTTTAGCATAAAGACCTGGCTCTGTCCAAAGGGAACTAAGCTCTCTAACGCTCAATAATACACAGAATAAATTTAAAAAAGGAAGATTTCATTTGTCTGTGGAGTTGCATGAGAGGGAAGACCCTATCACTTTGTTTTAAAGAGAAGTTAATTTGAGGTCATTTGGAGTTGAGATTAGTTTTCCCTATACTCTCTGTGACACTGAACTCATGCCTGACACATGGGTCATTCCACATGCACCATCTGTCTTCCGCTCTCTGCTTTAGGGAAATGAGACAAACAAAGCCCATTGGTTAGTTGACAGATGAGACGTTTACTCTCAGGTGGAAAGTCAAGAGGAAATGATGGGAAAGAAAAGGTTGCCAGATGAAAGGAACTTTGATCCCCTGGAAATACTCTCCATTCACTGGCATATGTCTGCAAGCAACAGACGCCCTGCCACACCGCCTCTGGGAGGGCTGAGAGTATGATGTGACACCTAATCGGTTCAGGAAATAAACAAAAACTTAGCAGGGAGATGTCAGTTTCAGGGAAAGGCGAGCTGCTCATTTGACAGAACAAAGCCTGTGCCCATAAACACACTCCTTTGTTTCTCCCAGGTCTCAGGAGGAGGTAATGTTATTCAGGGGATTTTTTATAACAGGGAGGATATATTCAATAAAAACCTGAACCAGCCAAGTGTTCTCTCTGTGCTCATTGGAAATCCTGTCATGTTTAGTGACAGTCTGAAACTGAAGGTATACTGCCTAATGCAAATGGGCATTATAAACCATGCAGCATGAAATGTATACGTTAATGCACTTTGAATATGCAGTTGTATTGTGTGGAGCCTTTGTTAGCATTGGTTGAACATTCTGGCTGCCTCAGGTTTGTACAGTTCATATCGAGGAAGGGGAAACCTTGTTAGTGTAATGAAAACAAAAAGGATTTAAATGATCGTATCCTTTATTAACCTGAGCAGTGTTTCTGCAAGTTCAAGAGTTCTCTGGGCCATACACCAATTTGCTCCAGATACAGACTGATAATATCGGCATGGAATTAGAACTTTAACCAAAACGCCATCTCAGCAGCAATCCTCTGGGATGCGGTGACATTAGCCTGATTTAATCACCTGTATGCAAATGAGCTGGAGCTTTTGAAAGCAGCAATCACATTCGTCTTTTGTTAGCAAGGTTAGTTGCATGGCTGACACTGTTTAACATCTGATTATTATATTCTCTAATGATGTAGTTCTGTTGATTGGCAGATTTATGCCTCTGCTGCAAAATCAAAGCCTGGGACTGTGTTGCAGTTTAGCCGTGGCCGGGTACATAACAAGCTTTTCAGGATAATTGTGTATTATTAAGTTATTATGGTGGAAAGAGCATTCCTAATATGTGTACAATATTATAAACCTGCAATTATGATACCTAAAAAACTTAAGATTTAGATGATTGGGTTTCCACAAGAGTTGGAAATGAAATGTTGGGGGTTATTAGTACAGATAGTCTGAGTATTTATCCAGCTCAAAAAAAACATTTGATCCTAAACCTCCCATAATGCAACCTGATAGTGTCCTTCATTAGACCATGCCTGCCACCTGAATGCCAACTCTCTTACATCTAACCTTCAATTTGTAATGCCAGCTCTCTGTTTAAAACATTAGACAATTGTTTTCAAAGGCTGAACACTATATATAAAGAGAGGCAGTACAAGTAGTGCCCCTTTAAATTCAATTCTACAACACTGGAAACTGATTTATATTAGATGTGTGGAGGCAGCAGATAATCCAAATATCTTATTGTTTGAGTGTATAATCTTGTTTTTCATGGGGCACAGACCATTGCTTCCTGAGGTTAGGTCACAGAGGACAACAAAAAGGTGAAGCTGGTCAGACAGTTTTGTGGACTGTCAGTTCAGTTTTTTCAGATGTAAATGGGTCTGAGCGAGTGGGGAATACTTTTGGCCTTAGAGTCTTGGTGGTCCCTCAGTAGATTAATGCAAAGACCACCGTGACTGTAACCTTGAGAGACACACAGAAAGAGAGAGAAACAGAGACGGAGAGACAGAGGAGTGGGAAAAAGGGAGTGGAAGAAGTTAGCGAAAAAGCAAAGCACAATGGATGAAGGTCTTGCCAGGATGCATATGAGGCATGTAATCGAATGCAGCGAAGGGTTGGCTTTTGGCGGTCAAGTTTGGTTCTTCCTCCTGCCTTCGGTTATTATTATAACTCGCAGGGAACATTGCCGTGATCAATGTTTTTGTATTGCTGCCCATAGTAATGAGCCCACAGAGCATTATCACTCAACACAGCCCAACAGTTCCCTTCAGCATTTTCTATTTATTTTTTGTCTTTTAGATCATTGTTTTGATATAACTGCCTGTTGTTTCAATTGGTTTTGGTTCATTTTCCACACTTTCATGGTGGGTTTTCAGTGAAAATGAAATAATAATAATAACCTCCTTTACACTACCTGCTCAGCACTAAACAGCAGACAGCCAAAGTAACCTTTTGGTAAACGTAAGGAGCATTGTCCAGCATTTAGCAGCTTAAGAAACACATTTTTTTGCATAATTTTTGCAGATCTTTTATCATATGGACTACAGACCAGTGAGTCTCTGAAGTTGCTACTCTGCCATTGCTTTCTTTCCTACATTTTCTTATGCGTGAGACCTGGGTGTAAATTAAAGTATAGTATTACATAAAGTACAGAACATACATTACACACCATGTTTATTTTTTATGGCAGGCAAAATACAGTACACAACACAACTTTCTTGACAAGTTCCAGACTAATTGCTGAAACTAAACTGTAATGACTCAATTTAGTCTCATTCTGGGATATCAAAGACATGGAAAATCCATGTTCACAGCAAGCACACCTACGGCCATTTTTTATGGAGTTCGAGAGTGCCTCTGATGGGTCCGACCTCTTCCATGGAGTCATACGTGGAGAGAAGGAAACGGTGAGATGGCTTCCATCAGTCTGCCTGGCAAACACTGAATAACACCAACGTATTATGTAAAATATTATTTCAGTAGATTCAATTAGAAGGAATACAGAAAGAGAGGTGGCATACATGGGTTCTAGATTAAAGGTGCACTTTGCAGTTTTAGGGGAGGGGCCCTGCTACTGGGACAACAACAGATAACCTTTCGGATAGCTTTCTAACTTCAAACAGTGTTCCAGGGATCCAATTTTACTGTGAGGAAAGTGTGTTTATTCGGTTATAAGAATATACCTTAAAACATTTTCGCTTCTCTGAGACACCAAAAGTTACGTAGTGCACCTTTAAGCTGATGTATTTTGTAATGTATCCCATCTTTTCCCATCATGGCGTTAGGGATCAGGTACTAATAAACTGTTTACACAGAGCCAGGGAGAGTCCTTCTAATACTGGAGGGGCCTTGTTTTGAACAGCGGGAACACAAGAGCACACAATGATCTTTTGCTTCGGCGCCCCTAACCATATTCCTGCCACTTCAGCGGTGAATAACAGGCAGGGTGTAAGAAAGGTGCTTGAGCCCCAAATGCTCAGGGGCAATATAGCTCCTTAAAGGGTGAGTTACGGCACTACACTTCTCTTCAATGGGTATATGACAGAGCATTTAATAAAGGCTGTGGGAGTTGGTGACCCTCCAGGAGCACTTCAAATAAAAATCCATTATATGAACACACTGATGGGTAATCATCGCCAAAAAAAAATTAAAATGAAACGGCATGCATATTAAGATACTCGGAAGACTGCGCCTGCAATTAAATACGCTGACCTGCTGAATGTGGTGGATCACATTATGCTAGGTGATAAATGAAAGATCAATCCAGACTATTAAGGCTTTGTGTGTTCAGAAAGCATTTTAATTTGTTTACTCGTTTGGAGATGAGTCCTCCCGCCATAATCTGTTTGGTCTCCCACTGGTCAGCCATACGAGCATTCCTAGGTTCTTTGGGATGGGAGACACCTCAGCAGGGCCATTATTGTAATGTTAGTTTGAGCCTCATTCTCATAGTAAACAGAGAAAATATTTTTCACCAATAAGCCACTTGGTCTGCATTTAAAATTAATCAATTCAAAGCCCTTGTGTCGGGTTTCTACAAATTAAATCTGCATAGATTGCTTGAATATCCAATTCTTTACATCTTATGAAAAGCATTCGCCGTACAACAACAACACTGACTGATGGACTATGAGTGTCATTGTTTTGTTTCAGTGCTGAGACATTGCAAACTAATTGACTGAGCAAGCTATTTGATGAACACTTGGTATCGAGGCCTGACTGAGTGCAGACTGAAACGCATTAGCAATCAGCCCAGCAGCACCCGATGCAGTAGCAGAGAATGCATAAATCACAAAGTCATGAAATGCCTAAATTGGCAAAAACGTGAAAAAATGGAGTTTACATTTGCAGAACTTGACGCAGCACATCAGACTCATTATTTTCCCAGAGCTGTGTTGAATAGGGAGCTGGATCCTGAACGCTGGTTTTTCTATTACAAAGTTCGATTTTTCTTTTAAATGAAAAGCCTATTTACATACCAAACAGGATGCATTATAAGCCTTGAGAAATGATGTTAATGGTTTTCCCCAGTTTTCATCCACTGGAAGACCATCCCACTGTTATGCTGCTTTTCTTAAAGTAGTATTTTAGTAGTTCTTTGTCTTGTCCGACTGCTTGCTCACAAACAGTAGAAAGGGGAAAATGACTAGGCCCGCGCTATGTGCGTGTATTCTGGCGAACACAGACAGATTAGTTGAAAATATGATGTGTCACCACAACTGGAACCTATTTAATGTTTAAAGGATGGTGTAGTTGTGATGGATCTCATGGAATCGGCCCACACAGTCAGAGAGAAAGCCTAAAAAATGTAGCCAGAATGGGGGAAGAAAGAAAGGGGGACTGGAGAGGGAAGGAGGGCAGAGAAAGGAGGGAGAGGGAAGACAGGAGGGGGGTGGGGTGGATGAGAGAGAGATAAACGAGGTGAGAAAGGGAATAGATTAAAGGAGCAGAAGACATATGGAAAGGGAAAAGAGAGGCCGGAGAGGAAATGAAAATGTGAAGAAAAGTGTGATTTGGGTGAGGAAACGATGCAAGCGTGTTTCTTTTTTTCCCTCAGTCGGAGAGACAAGGATATTTTTAGATAGACGATGTAGTAAAAAAACATGAAGAAAGCCAAACGGCAGAGTTTTTCGCACTTTGTCATAATGGTGCGTCATTGGAGTACTTTTTTTAGTGTCACCGTATCCGCGTTACCTTCCAAATGGCATCTACCAGCCTTGAAAGTGTATGATATGTTTTGAGATGGATAACCCACTTATCTATCTCAAATTCAATCTCCTAGCGATCAATAGCTGGCAGTCGAAGAACTTGAAATACATGAAATATGTGATTATCCATCACAAGGAACATATGTTTTCATTCAGAGTCAAATTATTTTCACATGGAAATGCTATTTCTTGTTTCTGAAAGCTCTGAAAAGCGGCTGGCTAAAAGTATTACATTTAAATCCGGGGTTATAATTAGATTCACATGCTTTTCTCTTCAGAAGTTCAATCCTTGGAAAACAACCAAAGAGCAAACACTAATGTCACTAAAAGGATGTGTACGAGGCTTTTTCGATTTTTGGATGCCGGAGTATTTTTTCGCAAACTTTGCACTATTTAGTAAGAAAGCAATTATGTAAAGATGACAAATGATTTCCTAATCCTAGTCTCTGCGGTCATGGCAGGAGTAGACGAATTTGGTATTATACATTTTTTTTTTCTTCAAGTGTGAGATTTTGCTACACTGTTTATATAATATCAGCTTTCAATTTACTAAATGGCTTATTAGTCCTTTCAGGGCACTGCTGCAAATCAATAATTATGATTTCTGCATCAGTGTGATTAAGTCAGGTATTAATTGATCATAAAAACATTCCAGGGTATTTTATCACTTAGGAGTTTGTCTATTGATTTTGTAGAAAGTGTCTTATATCATGATGATTAGTGATATAAAATTAGGCTAAAAGCAATGGTGGATGTTATTCCTACCACTTACTACTATGCATATATAAATAATTTATTTTTACATTGGTCTAAAAAAAGCAACAAAAAAAAAGTATTTTAAAGGCTGTAAAACGTGTGAATATACATATTAATTTATTGTGTGTATTCATAGAAATCCACTGATCTTTTTGAGTACTTTACCTTTACTTCTTTCAGTGCGCCTGCAGCTTTCACTGATCTTCTTAGAAAGTGCAATCAGGAAGCCGTGACATATTGTGCATTTACTATTACTGAATGGCAGCTGTGATCATGGACGTCTTAGAGTTTTAAAACCACCGCAGCAGTAGGCATAGAGCAGAGTCCTTTTATAGAGATATTTGAATTTGTAAGTCCCTGCAGTATTCTTATCTTTGGACAAGACTTATATGAGAGCCTTGTGGCTAATGTCCACAATCTGACCATTCGTCAAACTAATCCACCTGAGTTTGCATTGTAATCTGGCTCATTTGTCCCGGCCCTGCGAATGGGATGCCAAATCACGTCCGTGTGGCTTGCTGCCTTCATACTGAGTGATGGGCCCTGAAGTGGTTAGTTTCAGGGGGGGGAGCTGCTGCATCCTCCATCAATGAGGTGATGTCGGCACAAATCTATGTTGTCACCGTGCCTGTGGCCGCTCGCTGCAAGACAATAGAAGAGATGTGTGGCTCCGTCTGCTGCTGTCAGAGTGATGTGAGGATGACAATAAAGCGAGGGAGGAAAAAAGGAGGGAGAGAGCACGTACAGAGGATTGGGACCAAAGACAAAAAGCACATGAATAATAATACCAATAAAAATCAGGGCACTTCGGATTTTCAGAATTCATCTTTTTGTTTTTCGCGTGAACAAAATTACTTTCAAGTCCCTGAGTTCTTTCATTTGTCATATGCACAACAATTATACAAATGTGTCTTCTCTCATGATGGGTATGGTCTCTTTAATGAGCTACACATGCTTCAAGCCTTGCTATTCATATCACGCTGGATGGCTAACACAGTGCAGTGGGGACTATGTTTGGAGACATAAAGAGATAATGTGTACAAAGCAGGAAGACATAGCTGTTGAAAGAACCCCGGAGGCTGCAAGTGAAATATAGCTTGACATTGAGCACACTGTCACACACAAGAGATATTAAGATATGCAACGTGCTGTTGGCAAATTTTTTAACGATCAACTCAACGCGAGTTATGAGGTTGAAGTGCCCCAGGGATTATTGGTGTCCCACATAAACCAAACCGCTAAGAGTCTTTCAATCGTAGACACACACCCTCCGTTCCAACACATGACAGTAACAGTGACACTAACTTCTGAAACTATTCATATGAGGGTTTTCTAATCAGCTTGAGCTTCAGTAAAATGCCAAGCTGTTCCCTGTCCATTCTTTATGCAGAGATATCCATCCCCTAGTTCCAGGTTCATTTCCAATGGACAGAGTGCTATCAATCTTCTCATATTCTCTTGGCTGGAAAAGCTTGCATCATAAAAAGTTGTTTGACATTATGTGATATGTATACTCTTCTTTGCCTTCTTGCCAAGTTAGATAGGAAGATTGATACCACTTTTATGTCTTTAGGCCTACTCTAAGATTCAAACTAGAATCTGGTTAGCTTAGCTTATTTTAGCAAGTGCCTCATAGCAACTTGAGGAAAGCAAAATGAATTTGAGGACCTGCAGCTTGTTGTTTTTTAGATTTTAGTTTTCATACATAATACACATGCTAATGTGTTAAACTTTATAGGTGGAGGTAGAGGGATTTGTTAGCCCTGGACAGAGTGGTTTTCCACTGTTTTAAAGCTAAACTAAGCTACCTATCTGCTGGTGCTGGCTCCTTATTTGATGCACGGACACCATAGTTGAATCAATCTCTTCATGTAGGCTAGTGCTTGACAAAAAAAAGAGTATAAGCGTTTATAAGTATATCTTAAGTGGCCTGTATGTATCTCTATTTCCCAACTGATAGCTAATATATAGGCAGTTGTGTCAGTTCTCCCATAGCGTCTTTGCTGATGTCTTACTTTCGGAAGCTGACGTTTCTCAGAGAATACGCCACTTTTTGTCAAATTCACCAGTTTATTCACATCCAGAGGTGATAGGCCCTCTGCTTGGCCCGATGATGATGTTCTTTATAGACCTTCCTACAGGCCATTTTCAGATCCATACTTTTCCCCTTCTCTATCATCCCTTCCCCAGTCGTCTTTGATTTGTGTTTTTGCGTGTTCCTTTGTGTTATTTCCCTACACATTTTCAAAGCAGAGTCCTGGAGTAATACTTCCCTGCGGCCTTTCCTCAGATTTTCAGAATGCAGTATTCACATCTGTAGGCCTAGGCTTATTTTTTGTTAACTGGAAATATTGAGTTTAGGATTGTACTGAACATGGCTGAATTGAATCGTTAAACTATGTTTGGGGAGGAGATTCCACTTCAGTCTTGGGATGAAGTTTAAGATGACAGGCACTACAATTGAGAATAAAAAGGGTTTAGGGCTTGAACTATTAAACTGTAGATTAATCTGTCAGCAGAAAATTAGCAGACATTGTTTTGACGATTGGGCACTTTAACTCTGTTTGATGGCTTTGTATCTCTGGGTTTTGGATTGGAAAAAACAAACATTTGACATTGACATCCCCCTTGGGTTTTGAGAAACTTCAAGAAAATAATTGTCATAGGTTTCTTAATTAATTTACTGTATCGTTGAATTCCAACGTGACATACTCCAAGATTTCTTGTTCAGCTCTCCAGGCCTTAATTATTTGCAGATGGGGTCCCAGGCTTATTTGACATCATAGTGCTCAGAAGCCTAAACCATTAGAGTGTGTCTGAAAGCCCAAACAAATACCATCATTTCTAACCTTTCACAGTGACTTACAGGAGCCGCTCATGCATGCAGGTTGTCCTGAATGTGCAAACTGTGGACTGATGGGCTTCCAACAGGGAGCAAAGAGACCTGAAGTGAATTCTAATCTCACTGTTATGAAACTGTCAGAAATACTGATGCCCTCTTGCAGGTCTAGAGGTCCAGCACAAGATGATGACAGAAATGAACATCAACTATTTCTGTCTGACTGTGTCCCTATAGCTTGTGTTTATTCTTGCTCCTTCTGCTCACATAATATGACCTTAGTCTTTCAGGCTATTGTTTCACGCATGGATAGCTACTTTTATGCTCTCCATATCACAGATACAAACACACAAGCAGTAAATGTGTGAAATGCACATTGCACAAACCGCGGGGCTTCTGCCGCAGTGTTTTGCATTTCAGATTGACGACAGCTTTCTCTCGAGAGGGCCGCAATCGTGACTTAAAAGAACCGTGTGTTTGTTAGCTCTGGCAGTCACTTTCACGGTCGACAACTTGTTTTCTGATAATTGCAATTTGTCCTTCTCTCTCTCTCTCTCCTCTCCACACAGATTTTCCTGTGGGCGGAAGATATGAAGTTAGCGGGCTCCCTGTGGATCCTTTGCTTTCTCCTGGTAAGCTGTCCTTTTCTCGGTTAAGGAATGCTGAAAGATTTCCAACTACGTGTCTTTTTTCCCAATTATGCATGCTGCGTGTGCGTATTTAAACATAGGTATTCCATTTTCATTAAATTGACAGTCCTTTGCCGTGGTCGAGCGGGTTTTCTTCTCTCAGCAGCATTCATTATTTCCAATTATCAATTATAGTTATATATAATTAGCTTAGCTTGTTCATTACAAACTTGGATGACCCAAAGGTGATGATGCGACCCGTGACTGTATCTTCCTCTCTGTGTGTTCGCCACCTTTACACTGATACTCACGCTTTTATGCAGACGATGCACAATCAAGGACTTCTTGCCTGTTACCTGTGTTTAAAGGTGCTCCAAGGAACATTATGTTTTGGTTGAATCTTGCACCGCCTTTGGACAAAAGCGGTAGTGTTTTTACTACGCCTGCTGTTGTTCCTGGGTGAGCGTGCCCATGACAAAGGCATGAAGAAAAACTATATAAGATTAGCATTCTTTGCACTGATGGTCTTGTTTGCTGTTACATGTCATATATGATCATCAGAGGAAAAGTTAGACTGTTTCAATGTAATAATACTTGTGATAACACATTGTGTATGTTTAATGGATTTTAGCGGATTTTCTGCATTGTCCTGTATAGTGAAAAAGGAACACAAGAAACCATTTCTGGGTTATTCTCTATGACTTATTTTGTAACTTTATTTCAAGGCACCAGAGATGGCCACATCATAACCTCCCTGCAACTGTAGAGACACAAAGCAAATGAAGTGTGTGTCTCTTGCGTAACTGTTTCCCGTGCCTTCCCAGGGAACAAAACAGAACAAAACAAAGGATGATGGAAAAATAAGTCATATTCATCAAATACATTTCAAAACACATTCCTTCTGCAAAATATTACAACAGTAAAAAGCCATGCATAAACCCACAGACCTGCACTAATACACCATACACAAACATCCAATTTACACTAGTTTGAAGTAATTAAGTGTCACATTATGAAGCAAAAGCACCAATAAACTGAATGAAGGAAATGTGTTCCTTCCCAAAGAAATATCCAGAACAAAAAGTTGAATAGGGCGGAAGTTTAATTAATATAATTTGAGCATAATTGAGCACAAAACATAACCCTTTTAAGACTAATGCCACGTATACAACCATATTCAAAACACTTAAGAAATAAAAGTCTACACAAGATTCTTTAAGGTATTTTTTAAGCCCTGTTCATAATCAAGTACAATAAAAGATACAGGTCAATACACTCTTGCCATAATATGCTACACTCCCACACACATGGATTGATGGAGTGGCCATTGTTGGTTTGTGCCCACCCGCCCCACCAAATGTGAAATCTTTATATAAAGCATCAATCACTAGATTTCCAATCAGCATGGAGGGTTGAGTCATACTCAAGGCGTGTTCCAGTGTTTGAGAAATTACATTAATTAACTCAATGGAGAACGTTGCTGTCATCGGTCAAAGATTTTAACACAAATATGATGGCTCAGACAAATCATGTTGGGGTGACACATTCTCTCATTCAAAGTATAAAACTATTTTCCCCATGAAGGTGTTACAATTAAGCGTTCCAACCTTTAAAAATGTTGAACTTGCATCTCTCCTGACAAATTAAAGTACACTGGCTGCCTTAATAATATAAATGGTATGTTCAACACCATGGCTCTTAGTTTTGGAAAGCTCAGAGACAATATTCATCTTGTTACCGACAGGCCAAAGGGGATGTTGGCAGCATTGTTTGCGGACAGTGTTAACTGCTGAAGAATATTGGTCTTTCATGAGTCATGGTCCCTCATGAAAAAAAAAAAACAATCGGTCCATTATTCCTCAGTGTTGGTGTGAAATGGAAGTTTACTGTTTATTTCCTTTGCTGCTCAGCATCAATCCTGACGTCTGGGCCCTGGATAGTATCCCTGCCAACCTTTTTATGACTGATGTATCTGTGCTGTTCTGCTTTCAATCTCTGTACTTTCATTTTTTGAGTAGTCTTTGGAAAGATTAATGACTTGTGATAGGCGATTTTTTTTTCCCTCTTACTAAGCTCATCTGTTGATATTGGTGGTGGCCTGGTGGTCGTATGTATGACGTCATTTACTTCAATGCTTGGAGTGACATCATATGTACGGCTGCTAAACTGCTACACGGGACATCAGCATTCTCACAAAAGTCACTGTTTTTTTTCCTCTCTCTCTCTCTGGGTTTTGCCTTTTTACAATGCGTTTATCAGACAGGTAAGAAGCCAATGAGAATTCCTTTCCCCCTCCACAAAGAGACAGAGGTAGGAGGTTTGCATCTCAATTGCGATAAGGGCTCAGCCAGACAATTTCCCAAGCGAAGTATTTAAAATATCTTAAATAATTCAGGGAATTCAAGTGCACCAGCAACACACTCTGATAGGCTTACGTTTTTTTGCCCAAAAAAATTAAGAAAAAAAGATAAGTCACAGCAAAATGTGGCTATTTATCCTTCGGTGAGCAGCAACATAATCAAAATCAGCATTAGCACACTGCTGCCTTCTTAATTTCAATGCTCCAAATACAAACAATGGAGCAGAGATAAGATTCACTTGGAGAGTGAAATCAGCTGCTTAACTTCTGAGCTCCCGAACATGCTTTAATGAGTCACATGAATAGTGAGTGACGTGAATTTCAATGCGCAATCCTCATCAGCTCAGTTTCGAAAGATTTCCCCGTGCTTATCCTTCTATTTCAATGTGTATGCGAGTCTTCATCCAAGCATGATACAACTGTGCATCTAGCTAACAACGTCATCCAAAGATAATATTGACGCTTTATATTAGTTTTGACAGTAGATCAGAGCAGCAGCCACGAAACACACACTCACTATCAACATACTGTCATAGGCTACATCCTGTGTTCCATGTCGGTGTAAAACACATTTATTTTTCCTCTTATGGCGTGTTTTACTCCGCAGGGCAGGGCGGTGGCAGGCGCTGGTTCAATCTCAGACCCTTCGCTCAGGCCCGGACAGAGCTTGACAGAGGGATGGGGCCAGGCGGTCAGCCAAGGTCAATACATATGTCTGTCAAACAAAGACCACCATGAAAACAGAACCGGTGAGAAGCCTGAATCGTTTCAAGGCTTTCTTAAGGCCAAACTGATTACCTCTGGTTAGAGCATTACAGGTGTAATGACCCTGCAAGGCGGTTGGTGGTTTGGGATCGGAACATTGTTGTTGTTGTTCTCATTGACATGTAATGGTGTTGCCAGCAGTGCTTTAACAGAGCTGAAAATGTCTGTCTGAGTAGAAGCTAAGGGATAATGTTTGCTTTTAAGGCTGTGGATAAAATATTTTTACTCTGAGATACACTTACAGTGCACTGTGTTCAGCAAAATACATGGAAAATGTGTCTTACACTATTTTTCCCTTTTTTTTTTTCGCTTTCGGGAGGTATTTTCTGTGGTCGCCTGTGGGATGGCTTGCTGTGTTGGGACGAGACACCCGCTGGGACATCTGTTACACAACTCTGTCCTGATGATTCTGACCTGGACCCGACTGGTAAGAGAGATGTGAACCTCTCACACAATCCAATGGCAAACAACACGCTCACTGAATGAAGAGCAGTGGGGAAAATGGAAGGGGGCTTTTTCCGCATAACGTTTTAGTTCCAAATTCAGCTGGCCACACAGAAAACTGTTCAATCTTCTGCGTGAGATGGAGGTCAGAGATCATGGTGCTGATTATCTGATGGCCAGCATGGGGCTTCAGGATGCTTGGAGGGCTTTTATTAGATATTTTTATAGGCAGTCAGAGGAAGGGATGTTTGGATGTTGCCTTTGGTGACCCCTCCCCTGAGGTTTTTCTTTAATGTCGTCAGGTGCATATTTTTGGTTTGAGGGAAATGTCTCAGAAACTTAGATTGATTACCAAGAAATTAGAAAGAAACATGTATTACCCTCTCAGCATAAATGGTAATTGCTTTGGCAATCTCCTTGACTTTTCATTAAGCGCTTGAATTAAATCTAAATTTTAATTAGTCTAATAATTTGGCCAGTGACCACATACCTGCAAAACGAATGACATTTCCACCAACCTCTGCAGTATATGTGCTTAATATGTTTGATTCAAAAACTCAATTTCTTCTTTGCCTGTAACATTAGTATGTTAACATTGTCTTCATGGGCACCTTGGCAAGCTTATGCTGCTTGCATTTAGCTCACAAGCATTTAGCTCTACTTATAAGCATAGCCTTGCAGAGCTTCAGTATGGGGAAGACGCCCACAAGAGTGAGCATAAAGGACAGCTAGTAAAGATATTAATAAACTGTATGCAAGGACAATCATCTGCTTGTTGTTTTTTGTTAATCAAAATGAATGAAAACCGACATTCATTTATGTTGAATGTGGCTGGAAATGCACTATGTAAGCACATCTAATGTTTGGATTGAAGAATAAGTAGTCTTTGCAGTGTGAGCAGTTTTTACATTGTGAGGGACACTAGGCTCAATAATGTCTCGTCTTAGAGATCCAGTCGTGTCTAATTTAGGAGACGCAATATCGTGGCAAGAGGGGAGGTGAGTGAGAGGGCAGAATGAAGAATGGGTGTGTAGAGGGAGAAAAAAAAACCAAAGCATAGAAAAGAGGGGATTACGCAAAAAACGACAGAAGATGGATAGGGAGAGAGAATATGAATAAGCATAGAGATCATTTTTCTTCATAATAGGATGTACTCAGCATGCCCATGACGTTAAGAGTCCCCTTATGGCTCCTTATTTGAGAGCCCGATGCTGCTGATAAAGAGGCTTTGGGGGTGACGTACAGTTGGAAGTGCTCGTTGAACAGTTGATGAGCTGTCGGAGAAGACCATGGCAGTCTGAATATGGTTGTTGCTCTCGGGAACTACATGTGATCTCATTCTTAGGACAGCCACGGCTCTGCACAGGACATGTGGTTTTCAGTCCGACATTTGGGAATTGGCCAGAAATGTTACTCCAGTCGGGGGGATTTTCCGTTTGACATAACGTTAGATGATGTGTGCCAAGTTAAATGAATCATGGTCGTTCAGGAATGCCATGACTCAGGGTTATTTTTTTTTTGTGTTTTGATGATGCCAACATACTAGTGCTAAAAATAATGAAGACTGAGCCAAAGTATATAGATTCTCTACTGGACGTGATCCTCAAACAGAAGCAATAATATGCCTATGTCATTACATGTGTTTTTTTTTACTTTACAGAAAAAGTGACCAAATACTGTG
Source organism: Ammodytes marinus (assembly GCF_949987685.1). NCBI lineage: Eukaryota > Metazoa > Chordata > Actinopteri > Uranoscopiformes > Ammodytidae > Ammodytes > Ammodytes marinus. The sequence goes on from NC_137221.1 coordinate 18,804,927, forward strand.
ACGAATTTGGTTTCTGGATCCAGACTGGGTCCGCTTGTCAACCAGCTCCAAATAACCAATTAGAGGTATTTGGTCATTGGTTGTATCCCTGCAAATAACGGAAGCACGAGATGAGGCTAGCCTCGTTTGCGCTACTGAACTAATTGGTACAGTGAACCCTCCTTTTTCATTCTCAGAAAATAGTCCCCCATTTTTTAAGGGATGCTGCGGCGGAGCCCACCACAGAGACCACGGCGGATAACGCAGAAACAGGCAGTGCTCTGGAAAAAAGGATCCTGGAAAACGAAAATAAATGCATGGAGAAAATAAAGCAAGATCCACCTTATAACAAGTCAGGTACTGATCCTGTCTACCTGAACTGTGTTACTGTTTTCATGTTCATGCCTGTAAGCATTTCTTAGTTTTTTCTTGGTTTTCGTTGCAGTTCTTTACTGCGGTCGTAACTGGGATGGCTGGCTGTGTTGGGACGACACTCAAGCAGGAACCTACGCCTCCCAAAACTGCCCTGATTACCTTCCTCACTTCGACCCCACAGGTAAGCAGTCGTGCTCAAAAGTGTCTGCTGAGATCTTGGTAATCTCTTCTGATATTCTTGTAACTCAAAGATGTTGGATTCCAAAATAGTAATTTCTACAAAGATGAGTTATTCACCAAGTGTAATGGGACTAAGGTTTATAGACACAGTTTGACATAAGCACATTAGGGACGTTCATTACACACTGTTTCTATCATTTGGAACACATTATTCTTCTTTCAGAAAAGGCAACCAAGTACTGTGAAGAAGACGGACGGTGGTTTCGCAACCCAGGGAGCAGCAAGACTTGGACTAACTACACACTCTGTGCTATGGAGAAGTTGAAGGTAATGTTTATCTAATAATAATAATTGAACCTTTATGATATTAAGTAGGTTAACCACATGAATCATTTAGCAATATACATTTTTCTAAATATGTTGCTAGTAACTAGTACAAGTAAGTATATATTTGATGTATATTTTGACCGTATTTTTTTTAATTGAAGGACCCTTTACTTCATTATGTGCCAATAGCTACATTCACTCTCAACATTTGAGATACAGCTAAAACAGTTTTATACTCTAAAGTATAAAATGTCTCCCCTAAAAGTTTCATTACTGCATATCGTGCCTTTTTCAACCTCTCAGCTCATTGTCTGTGTCTGTGTGTGGTGTTGACTTCACTAAATTGAAGGTAGCCACCCAGTTCTCAGGTGACGCTGAAGTAGAGCTGCTCGCTGAGGCCACGGTCAGTCCCAGGGTTAACCCAGAAGAGCAGGAAATTGTGCAGAGGAAAATCCTGGACAGCCAGTACAAATGCATCGAGAAAATGAGACAAGATCTAGCGTATAACAAAACAGGTAGAGACCACATCTTTGGCTTCCTGTAATTGTGCTTCTCCTTGGTGGATGTTTAAGTTAACTCTCTCTCTTTCTCTTTCTCTCTCTCTCTCTCTCTCTAACTCTCTCTCTCTCTCTCTCTCTCTGTTGTCGTTGCAGGCCTGCACTGCCATCGTAACTGGGATGGCTGGCTGTGCTGGGAAGACACTCCAGCGGGAACTTTCACGTCTCAAAACTGCCCCAATTATTTCGTGGACTTTGACCCCACAGGTGAGCAGCGAGGCTCTAGAGTGTAGCGTTTTGAGAAGGTCCGCTGGTGCCTTGTTAAGTAACCTCTCATGATTAAGTCACCTCTGTCACTTGTTGACTGTTTGTCAAGAACTGTGAAATATTAATTGTGTGGAGGATGAATTATTCACCAAGGCGAACATAATCTAAATATATGGACTGTATGGATTTGAAAGAAATTGCTGGAGAGTCTGTATTTATTACTTCTTTATTGCTTTCAGAAAGGGCCACTAAGTACTGCGGGGATGACGGCCACTGGTTCCGCCACCCAGATACCAACAGAACTTGGTCCAACTACACACTCTGCAACGAAAACACTAAGGCAAAGTTGAAGGTAATTTACTTTAAGATAAATTAGCTTGCTATCGTAGAACTACTGCATTGTGCCCACAGTGTGATGGGTCAGCATAATATTTTCTCTTTTCTTTCTAGCCTAGAGTCCTCTGGTATTTGGAGTGTGGGTTTGTCGGAGTGAATGTGAAATTGGAAATATGTTCTCATGTAGTCTCCCATTAATATTTGAACACAAACCAATATTACCAGGCATATTATTTCCCAAACACGTTACGGTCCTATACTGAGTGCCACATAAATACTTAGAGATGTTATTGAACACAGGGTGAGATCACACCAGGTCTTATGATAGTATGTAGGCAAAGCTGGCATTTGATGCAACACACCAGTTTGCTCCACGTTTTACTTTTTTTTAGTTTTAATTATTTAAACTATTCCATTTTAAATATTTAAAACACGGGCCCAAGTAGAGGAGACTTCCAACAGGAACCCTCATACTGTATTAACAACAGAGCCAGGCTTCTGTACCAAGCCGTTAACAACATTTCCCACAAGGAAACCAGACCATGACACCACAGAGCTCATTCATGTACTTTGTACTATATTTTTTGCATTTACTTACTTGACTTTACATCAGCACTGCTAGTAAGATAGCATTGCCGATTCAAAGTTATGTAAGTAAATGCCAGGTCAGGCCCTAGGTTAGGCACCAGTCAGGTACAAGATTCAATACCGTGTTGAGGTCTAACTCATGTTATGTCTGTGATTACAGTAAATGTTCAAACCACACTTTTCACTCTTTTTCTTGAAGAGAATGACTTTGCATTGCCGGAAAATGTCCTTAGTAATGAAGGTTGAATGATTACAAGTGTTTCTCATGAGTTTGAATGACTCAACCCGATTACAGTCATTTTTTGACTACATAAAAGTACACAATGCCAGATTTCGCATCAACACAAAACCAACATTTGCACTGCACTGTCATTAGTGTCCTCCAAGTCATTTCTTTCCCTATTACATTTTTGATCGCTTTAATTTTATGTCTTTCCTCTTGCAAATTGTAATGCTGATGATTAGGTACCCTCTAGGCACAAGTTTGAGCCCCCCGCCCAAAAAATAAAAAATAAAATAATAATTACTCTGTGAATATCCAAGGAAATAAATCAACAACGAACAACACTCCTCTGCCCTCCCATCTGAAACAGATGAGTGCGATTAACAACAACTTGTGAACAAAACAGCAATTACCTCAGTCTTGCTACATCCTGTCTGTACACTGTGCAGTCGGGACAGCTGTCCTGGCAAACCTCAGAGAAAGACTAAAAGTCTGCCGATCGATCACAACCACAATTCAGCCACTCCATCTGTTACCACAGAAACCTGATCTTTGCTGACTCAGCCTCCAGCTTCAGGAAACTACTGAGAACAATCGGCCTCAGCTGTATGACCCTAAAGAGAAACAAGGCTAAATAAACATCCCTCTTTGTTATCCATCAGCTCCGCAAAAGGGGAATAGGAATCCAACAATGTTGACTGTATATTGGCCCTTGCATTAGGATTTTATTTATACAACTTATTGGAAGACAACGCAAATGTTAAAGTCATTGCCCAAACTGTCCATTATAAGCCTATGTTGCATTTAGAAGAGCTTCAAGTTATACTTTGATCTGCTATAGAGGCTGATGTTGTGTAAAAAAGCAGTTTCACACTTCAGCAGAAGGTCCTAATGGATATTTAAGTTTCCATTTAGATTTTTTAATAAGTGGTACAAATAATATAGTCGAGCAGGAACCGGGGAATCCTTTAAAACCTAAGTACTTACATTGTTTTTGTCAACCATATTCCAAGAATAAGGCTGATGAAATAAATAGCGTAATAACAATGAGGCACACAACTACAGTACATATGAGCCCATGCTTGCAAACCCCAAGTAGCGTTTGATATTCCTTGCTGAGGGTTGTTCAAAATGTAACATTTATTCAACTTTACTTCGTCTCACATGCTGACCTTTGTATTCAGAATGCATTTGTGACATAACATTGCATTGTGCATTCTGATTAAGGCTGTTTGTCAAGTGGCATTGCTTGATTTAACTCAGTTTTTGTCTTTTACAGTCGGCGTACATCCTCTTTTACATGGCCATTGTGGGTCACGCCCTATCCATAGCCTCCCTGCTCATCTCTCTGGCCATCTTCTTCTACTTCAGGTAATGGATTCATTGTGATGGTCTGACCTTTATATGATATATTAACCACATTTGAATTGAGTTGTAGCTGCAGTAATTGGTTTGGTCACGTCAGTCTCCTCCATCCATTTCCTTACTCATCATGGACAGTACTTTGGTCTCATTTCTTATTTGTAGTCAGCTAAAATCCTCACTCTGCCTTGGTCCACACTAACTTATCTTTAAACAGCAGAGTTTTAAACACTTGCCCCAGAGCCACAGCGAAGATTTCTCATTGTAAATGTGTTTTGATTTTTCAATTATGTTTTGTAATTAAATGAAAAGCGTTGATCGTTAAATCACTTGTAGAGCAATACGTTTGAGAGTCACATGATTAAAAATAGTTAGAGCCCAGTGTTAACACTGAAGGCAGTCATCAGAAAATGATTACCTTCACTGTAGCTCTGCTGTCATAAATTACAACTATCGTCCTAATACTTGCTTTCCTTGTGCTGCACATTTATTTCACGGATAATAATTATTAAAGCTGTGATGAGGGCTGTGACGTCTTTGCATGTGTTGGTCCTCTGCTCTCTTTAGGAACGTGTGCACTTGAGTGATTTGCTCATTACGGTTGTTCATCCCAATTTCACAATGCTTAATCAAAGAGGGACAATTAATTGAGATAATGCTGTTAAAATTCAATTAGATATAAGTTAAGTCCAAATTAACAATAGGGATAAGGGGATGGGAGGTAGAGTATTCAGATAACGTAGAAGAAATTGAGAAGTCTGCACATCGCTGAAACTTTGTGGGTTTATCTCTACGAACAAAATAAGTACATCATTATTATTAATGGCGCAATACGTTTTATGGTTGTAGTAAGTCAGATATTTGTGAGGAAATTTTGAATACGAGGCCTGGGGGTAAATAATTAACTTTATGTCCTGTAACAATATTTGGAACATGTTGATTGGTTGGCTCTGTTGTTTATGAATGCCGTAGTTGTTAAATTTGACATAGTGAAGATGACCTCCTAAAATGCAGCTGCTATCCAGATCAAATCTTTTAAGGGACCTCTAGCTTGCAGCATCGTTTTATGCCCTCTCATAAATCGTAGCGGTCGAATTTAGGGCCGGTGCATTATCGCCAAAACCCCACGACCCCGCGGAGACTCCTCAGCTATACACAGAAAGTCGGCAGGACATTGGCCATTCATCAAGATCAAAGTCCTGACTAATTTAGACCTCAATAAAGCAACAAAGGCATTGGCGAAGAAAACACTTCAAAATGTTGGGAGTCTCAATGTTAAATCATAAGATCCAGATGTTGAAGCCCGCAGTGGTATGCGAGGGTGTACAGCTGCACTGTCCCGTTATTTACCGCTCAACATCAACGCTGTCAGGATTCCCAGATAAGAATACGCCAGCTTGCCGTGGAAAAACAGAGGTGGTTGAATGGCTGACCTGAAGATGCTGGGAACCCTGACATAAGGTTTCAGTCTGTGTTTTGACAACCCTTTTCTAGACAAAAAGGCCCTGTGTATATATAAGCCTTCAACAGCTCCTGCGTTTCCTTTTATGACCACAGCTTCAGTGAGGCATGTTTTTTCTTCTATTGGAGATAGTCATGGCTTCGCAGTCAGACCGTGGAAATGTGCAGTCATTATATACATAACTGCATTAAATATTCGGTTTGTACTGTCTTGAGCAAAATAAGTGCTCCTCCTGTTTTTACGTGGGTCCCATGGGGCTTTTATATGACTCAATACGGATAAAACTGGCCACGGAGCAGTAAAAGCATTTATATCTTATTTAAACTGGCGATGACATATTTATAGGAGCCTATACACTGAAAAATCAATTTGCTGCAAGGGTTCATTCAGCTTTAACACTCCGTGAGCCGCAGTACATTTGAATGATGGCGTGAAATGAAAGCATTATTTAACTATCACCAACCATACAGCCTATGGATTTGAGTAACTCGTAATGATTTTGATACTGTACTTATTTTCACTTTGCCTGTCAAGCCTGTTTCATTATGATGATTATTCCGATTGGCTAGCCGAGGTAATGAAGAGGGGGATCCATTATGCATTATTTAATGGCGTTCATAGCATGTACTGTACAGAGCATTTACAGGCAATTCAGCTCATTGATCCATGTTTTACCAACCACTTAAAACTATATTTAGAGTTGATACGTGCCAATACTTTGATATTTTCTAGACTGCCGCAGCATCTGACAACCTCATTAAACTATTTGCCGTGGTTTTGTCTGCTTTCCTTAACCAGCTGTAGCAAGTGTTTGTCTCCATTAGTGTTTACTTGTTGTGTGTCAGAATAGATTTTAGTGTGTCAGTTCAATACTCCCTTTTCACACAGGAGTCTGAGCTGCCAAAGGATCACCCTGCACAAGAACCTCTTCTGCTCCTACGTGCTCAATTCAGCCCTCACCATTATCTACCTCGTAGCTGTGGTCAATAATCCTGAAGTCGTAGGCAGAAACCCGGTGAGTAAAGCCTTTGATGAAAATGTAGCACCTGCTCACACGGATATATCCATAGTGGCAAGGGGGCGTACGTTGGATTTTGATATAGTGGGGAGTGGGGACATAAAAGTGGTGGTCAGGGCCCCCGCAAGAAACGGACATTTTTTTATGACAGACTTTTGGCGACAATTTCAGATTATCTTTAGCCTTTACTTATGTTAGTTTACACATCACAGTTTTTTTTTCTTTACGTCATAGTAGGATAAATCTTACCGTATTTTCGGACTATAAGCCGCGACTTTTTCCCAATTTTTCGACCCTGTTATTACACAGCACAGTATATGTTCTGTAGCTAGTTAGTAATCGAGTTCTCGAGTACTCCTCGTTTCAAATGAACTCGATTGGTGGATGAGGAAAATCGTTTTTTGTTTTTTTTAGGCCGCCCCTATTTTAAAATATTATATACGTGTACAAAACGGCACAAAACGGATAAAATAAAGGTTAACTAAATTTAAAAAATTTATGCAAGTGCAATAAACTGAGCGTTGTGTCAAAAAGCAACTGCAAATAACTGCCACCGCCGTGCCACCGCAGCGCAGCCTGTGTTCTCCACAGCACCGCGGAGCTGAACGCGGTCGCTCCTTTCTCCAGAACATTGTCAGGAATATAACTGTCCAATTATTTCAAAGCAGATGATAAAATTACGTTTATAAAAAGGGGAGATGACACCTGTTACTCTCAGTTAGTAATGAGTAGACTCCAGGTGAGCATGCAAGGTGCTCTCCGCTTGGAAAGAAAAGTAGGCTAAAGAAGAAGCAAGGCTTACTACAGGCACATTCGCTCCGAGCCAAGAAGCCTTCAATAGGGAATATGGGGATAAGATTCAAAAACCGACCGGTGTAACGTTCCGTTAATGAGGAATTAGTCGCGGTAATAATTCACGGACACGGAGTGAGCATTACGCGGTTGGATATACAACAATCTGCTTTGGTGAGTTATTTATATGTATTTAAATTGTAGGACACTCATTTAATATTATTTGCTGCCCTTCTTATTTTAAATGGTGACTAGGCTATTTTTTAGTTACAACATACAGCCCATGCTTTTTTTCTCTTTTTTTCTCCCCAACGCAGACCTACTCGATCAGATTAAATTGTGGCCCGTCTATTTAATTACTTTCAGTGAGGAAAATGTGTTTTAAATTTGTGGGAATAAATCCTTAATATCATATGGCAACTGTGACTGTTTGACAATAAGTATTGAGCGCTTTATTGCGGTGAACCGTTGTTCTGCAGACAGATGCGTTGCGTTCTAAAAATAGAAAAAAGTTTTACGAGGAATCGATTGATCCTCGAGGAATGCAAGCGATCACACGAGTAGTGAAAACACTCGTGCCCATCCCTAGTAGCTATTGCACTAAATGGTAACACTTGAATACGTTATGCAAATATGCAACTTGTTTGTTGAAATGTTAAATGGGAGCTTCCTCAAGCAGCCATCTCTTTCCCGACAATCCCCTCTGTGCACGAACTCTATGGTAATTAAACATTATAACACCTGCGGCTTGTAGTCCAGTGCGGCTTATAGTGCGGAAAGTACGGTAATCATTTTTTTAGATACAAATGGAAAAACAACATTTTACATTTGAATAATAAATTCTGTAATGTTATAAATTAAAAGCAACTCATGACTCACAAAAAGGAAGTGTAACAGAGTGCCACTAAAACACTATACAATTAGGCTATGCAATATTTGTAGCATAACATACAGTTCATTTAAGGATATTTTTCACAGCTACTTGTGAAAAACACACATGTACAACTTCAAATATTAAGGTCTTATTGTTGTCAAAATATTTCGATCCGGACCAAAGTAGTGCACTGACCTATTATTTACTATCTATGGCACTGACAGACTAGCTGGCATAGCCATCCAGATGCTAACACGGCTACAAATGCAATTTAGCAGAACACAGTTTGAGGATGAGGATTAGTTCCACTGAAATTAAATACAAATGCACTCATAATTCATGCTAAGCTATATAAAAAATGCAAGGAAGAAGAAGATTTCTATTAACATTTTAAATGAATTTGCAAGGACAGGGAAAGAAAGCTACATTTAAATGGTGCTGCTCTGTATGTTTAATATTTAAAAGTTTTTATGACAGTCTTTTTAACCATATGCCGATTAGCGTTTCAAGTCAACGAGCCATATCTTGGCAGTGTCGCGCGGTAAAAAGTTCCTACTCTTTTTCCACATTCTCCTGTCAGAGGTTTGGAGCCACATTGAATTCATTATGTGAATTCTTTGAAAACCCCCCTTGGCTCTGCTTTGGTAGTGATGATAAATCTGTCTGGTAGGAATGCCTCACTATCAGGCCTAAACATAAATTCATGTGTTACTTTTCAAGAACCACTCCTTTTTGGAAATAGAAATAATGAAAACATGTTGACCCAATGCATGCTGCTTCTTTAAGGATCTTATTACAAAGTTTTTTTTGCCCAAAACTCTCACAAAATTATCACTTCATTCCTTTTTTTGTATAAATAAATACAATTAAACACATAAAATGTATTAAAGGAAAAAACAACTGTGTGGGAATGTTGCCTACTTACTAAAAACTCATCTGAAATCTTCAAAACCGCAATATGTTAATGTGAAAAACCTAAATGAGAGGAGAAGAACTTCAGATGATGAAAGTGTCGGACAAAAACAACAGATAGGATTGTAGAAATTGGCTCACTGTGCGTGCAATCCCATTAGCCGCAGCCTGCTTTCAGCGGGAGCATCTCTGGCCCGACAACGTACTAGAAACATCCAGGAGACAGCAGAGGCTTCAGATGGGTTTGGGTTGCTTTCCCTCATTTCTGCTGCTGCCCATTTTTATGCTTTCAACAAATCTGTCTCTCTCATCCTGAATACCGTCTTTATTCACGTTGTGTATTTGAACGTGTCCAAGAAGCAGCCCGGAATGACAGCCATCATAATTAATGTGCGGAAATATATATTTTTTGTTTGTGCAATGGCTCTTCCCTCCCCTCCTCACCATTTGTCAAAAATGGTTTGTGTCCAACCTGTTACTTTCCAACGTCAAAACTGTCAAGCTGTGCTAACTCGCTGCTGCATATCAAAACAAAATTGGTCAGCGTGGCCTAGCTTTTTTAGGAGGAAGCAGAAAAAGAAATCAAAAGCACCACTGGTTGGGATTCATGCATGTCGGTCGGGAAACATTTTCAAATTTACAGCTGCCCAAGCGAGACTTATGAGCCTTTTTTACTTGGCATCTGATTAAGAAAAGGTGGATTGTGGTGGAGATTTGCTTTCTCAGAGAAAACAAGCTCATTTCATTTCTATCTGGTGTGGCGATACAGTCTGGTTTGGCCTGCCAGCATTGTGGAGGAGTGAATCCCCAAAGCTCATGTCAAACCAGGGAGGAGGCTGAAAACATGAGAAACATCCACATGATCTATAACAGCTTGATTTGTAAACCAGAACATTGTCTGTAACTTTACACACACACACACACACACACACACACACACACACACACACACACACACACACACACACACACACACACACACACACACACACACACACACACACACACACACACACAAACACACACATACACACACACACACACACACACACACACACACACACACACACACACACACACACACACGCACACACACACACACCTCAGTTAGGTGCAATGCAAAACAGTTGTGAATTGGTGAAAAGTGAGTGGCCTAAATCAGCCATGTCTGTTGTTGTGGATGTTCCTCAAATTAAAAGGGAAACATAGGAAATTGTGGAAGACACATATGGATAAAAAATTTAGAGGGGAATGAGTCTTGTGTGTTTTTGAGCTAAGAAGACCCCGGAGAGAAGCTGTTAACAGCAAAGCCAGAATCTTGGAATTATAATGTGGCCGCGTGCATGATCTTTTAAAACAGGACTGTGGACAGGATAAAACAAAAGCCATAAATAAAGATTACTACGGATTTTATTTTACAGCCGTAATAATGTGAATTTGACAAACACATATATTCGTATGAATCCATTTTTGTTCTCTATTTGCAGTACGTATTTCAGGAAAAACAATGAATTTGGTACCTGCTTTATGAGAATAAAAACGAAATTATGAATAAGTTAACGTTTATTCAGGAAGTATCATGAGATCAAGATCAATTTGGCAAGAGGGACCTGAGAACAAATATACAAGATAAGAAGACAGTTTTGTCGCTCAAAACAATTGCGACATACGGACACACTATTTAAAACAACCACAATATTATTTAAGAAAAATCCAAAAACAGAAATTACTCAGGTGAACAACGGTTTGTACGCTTGTGAAATTCCACATTTGTAGGACAAGCTCTAAATTAATCATGGAGGCAATTAAAAGAAGTCTGATTTGTGTTACAGTCTATGGAATACAAGATGATATCATCAGCATAAAACAACATTGCAAAGTTCAATTGGAAATCAGATATTCATGTTTAGCATAAAAGCCAGGGGCACACATCGATCCTTGTGGGACAACTATTAGCTGTTTGTGGACTTCATTTAAAACCACCTGCAAACATTACATCCAGCTGTAAGCAGAATCAAAAGGCCGAGCTGGGAACATGTTTTTATATACAACAGCGTGTGATTTTTTTCTTGACAGAATGATGTTGGGCTTTTTGAGTGGTGACAATAATCTGAAGAGGTATGTGGATGTCTTTTAAAAATGTGTAACATTATCCGTAATGTTCTAGATATGTTTGATTTGGATTTACCACCTGCAGCAATCTTGAGATCGGAGGCAGCAGCCAATGAACAAAGCTGAAATGACTGGCTGAGGAGCCTGTCCATTACACAGAAATGTCCAAAAACATATATTCTCTACAAAAAATTAACAATGGTCTCAAAAGCTCCAAAGGCAGACATAAGCAAATGTAAAATTGACATGCTTTTATTTTTTTGTGGAAGAAAAGTTATTTCTCAAATAGACATGAGTAAAGTCAGGTCCATTGAAGCCAGTGTGGAGCAGAATAACAGCTTATGGCACATCCATAAGCATCATGGTAATAAACACGTTAGTGGTTGGATAACCTTTACATAATAATATGCCATCAAAGTCAGGAAATTATAGGAATGAGTCAATCAAAGGGACAGAATTAAAAAATGGACATGTTGCACTGTGCTGTATGCATAAATAGAAAACTGCGTGGTACCAATATGTGTTTTCTTAACATGACTTTTTTCTGACTTTCTTGTGCAAAGGGAGACACAAGCAAAAGAAGAGCACTTCAAATACAGTGAAAATCCTAATTACCATCTCTTATCACCTTCAAAGAGGGCAAATGAATAAATATCATCTCTTTGTGCAAAGGGGAATGTTGGATAATGATCGTGTGCCATGAGTGAAGAATCTTCCTCTCAGATCTTTTTTTGTGTCCTGCTGAGATGATGTAAAGAGTGGTTAAATTGTTTGGTCTTGAGACTTTTTGCGAATGTTTACACATGTGTTGCAGCCAGGACTTGGCTCACTCTGTCAAAACTTTACACAAAGGCCAAATAAGACACAGCACTTGGAGATAAATATCTCACTTCCTTGTCAAAATGCAACTCTTCAATCAAAACCAGACAATCCCCTTTCAAAACTGTATTTTTTGCATCAAAATGATTCATACATTTACCGTTTAAATGACTCTTTCAGAGCAGCAACAACACAATGATTTGATTTATACAAAACACAGCTGTTTTACTGTAAGTGGTTCATTTGTTTTCTGACAGTAACTCCTCATACAGATGTCTTGGAAAGATTGATCCAGTAAAGTTCACCTACTAACATGAAAACAAATTCTTCAGAATGTATTTGTTTTATTTATATTGGCATTTCAGGTTTTTGCAACAACAAAAAAACTAAAAGCCGAACATTGCATATAAGGGTAAAAATATGTAAATAAGGTACAATAATCACTGTCAGTTCAATGTTTTACTGTGAACTCACAGAAACAAAATGACTGTAACATTACTGTACAGGACAATAGATAACAAAATAATGTGCAATACAGTCTAGTGTATAAAGTGGAAAACAGACCTTTTATCGAGTCTAAATGTAAGAAATGGTGTGTACTGTTTTACAAGAAGTGTGTTGCAGAATTGCAATCAGAAGAGGGAGAAGAACATTTCTTTTGTTTTCTTTTCCTTTCTTTTCTTTTCGGGCATGGTTAAAAAAGTGATGTGTTTTGATGCGTTTGTCATAGCATTCACTTGTTCTGTTAACTGTAAGAATTATTCCAAAACTGTAATAGATATCTTTTTATAGAAAAAGTTAAAAAAAAACAAAAAAAAACACACAAAACAAATATCCCTGTGTTGTCTCGCTCCCTGCAGGTAGGCTGTAAGGTGTTGCACTTCTTCCACATGTACATGCTGGGCTGCAACTATTTCTGGATGCTGTGTGAAGGGATCTACCTGCACACGCTCATTGTGGTGGCTGTGTTTGCAGAGGAGCAACATCTGCACTGGTACTACCTCCTGGGCTGGGGTGAGTCAGTCTGCATTTCAATACAATTTGCTGGGTTTTTATTCTATCGATATATTTAACGCCATCAATGGATGGACAGCTTGAGAACTCACTGAAAAAGAAACTTCAACCGTGCGGGATACAGTCCGTGTGCATTTGTTTGTGTGTGTGTGTGTGTGTGTGTGTGTGTGTGTGTGTGTGTGTGTGTGTGTGTGTGTGTGTGTGTGTGTGTGTGTGTATGTGTGTGTGTGTGTGTGTCTTTGAAATATATTCCTTAATTGTTTCTAATTAATTGACATGCTTTTTGTGTTATATATCCCGACACAAAAAGTAAAAGCTAATCTGAGCCCATCCCCTTGTGGTTTTATGACAGGATGTTAAATTAGAAATGATTGCTAAGTGAAATGAACCGTGTGGTGTTGTTTTTATGGAGGGAATAATACAATTACTTGATCCCGTGTGTTTCAGCCTTTCCCAGAATAGATACAATACTTGTGAAGTATGGTAATAAGCATTTGATGAGGAAACCTAAGACCAACAAAACAGCTCACCAATCTAACCACAAGTTTAATGTTGCATAAATGACAAATTCGTTTGGCAATATTCACTCAAGACCTCATACGGCTGCCATCCTTTCCCTCCCCAAGGCTTTCCTCTAGTGCCTGCATCCATCCATGCCGTGGCAAGGAAAAAGTACTTTGATGACAAGTGAGTAATGTTCCAGTAACTTCTGCAAATAAACAGGAGATGTTTAATGTGCTGGTCTGTTTGTGGCAGAGAGTGAGAGTGGGCCGCACCATACGCACCACACGTGTGTGTGTGTGTGTGTGTGTGTGTGTGTGTGTGTGTGTGTGTGTGTGTGTGAGCATGTGTATTTGGGCAGCAGGCAGCACTGACCGATACGTTTTTCCCTCTGTAGCTGTTGGATGAGCGTGGAAACCCATCTGCTCTACGCGGTCCACGGTCCTATAGTGGCAGCGCTTCTTGTGAGTCTAGTTCACTGTTTTAGCACAATAGAAAAGCACAATGAAGGAATAAAACATGGATCATAAAGGGAAAACTATGTACTTTGGGTTGTTATTTTAGTCCTTGTTTGAGTTCTTAAAACATAAAAAAAGATGGCGATTATTTCCGCTTTTTCATGTATATTTTTAATCTTTCTGCAGGTGAACCTCTTCTTCTTACTTAATATCATAAGAGTGTTGGTGACCAAGTTGAGAGACACACACCGGGCAGAGTCCAACATGTACATGAAGGCTGTGAGAGCCACCCTGATCCTGGTGCCACTGCTGGGAATCCAGTTCGTCATTTTCCCCTGGAGACCAGAGAACCGGCTGGCTGGGGAGGTCTACGAGTACATCATGCACATACTCATGCACTACCAGGTAGGCACTGACAGCAAGGCATTGTATTCATCACAATTTCCATTAGTGTAAAATGACCAGGTTGGAGCTCAGTTCAGAATGTAATTCAACAGGGAATTCATAAGAAAGAAAAGTGCTCCTTCACCGCCGCTGTGGTTACATTTGGTCATTGATTAAGGAAAAAAATAAATATAACTTTAAGCGTTTTAATCAAAGGACCTATAATCCTGAAAGGTATACTTAATAGTAATATACAGTGCTGAACTCTTAGCATGCATTCAAAATTAATCCTGGACCCTGCTTATATTTGTCATTGCCCTTGGGTCCCATCAGGCCGTGAGATTTAGACGTTTGGCATGCTTGAGAGTTTCCAACCATTAAAACCTTGTTTTCTGCCTCGTGATAGTTGTGATTGATTGATAGGAGACACTGCTGGTTTACCCTTTTAAAGCACCAGTTAGGCACTCCATTGACTTTATGTAACTAGCATTTAGACAGTTAATTAACTTTATGTAACTACCAGTTAGGCATTCAATTAAACAACAGTCTAGCAGGGCGTATAATTTTACAGGTAGGCAGTCAGTTCATTCACTTAGCATTGCTCCAGATACTCCCTGTACGTGTCTTTGAAAAGCAAAAGTACAGTTCTTAAAGTTCTTGAATGATTGATTGAAACTGCTGTCCTAAACCACTGCAAAAAAGTGATACATTTTGATTATATTCTCTTACTTCTGTGGAATAATTTTTCGATGGGGCTAATTATGTCTACTTGTTTTGCTTTTTAAGGGATTACTGGTGGCAACAATATTCTGCTTTTTCAATGGAGAGGTAAGCACCATGCATGCATTTGCTATTGCCACATGTTACATGTTGTGTAAAGTTAAATGAAATGTTTAACAATTTACGAGAGGTAAAGAAACCACGGATAAGGTTCTTATGCTGTTGTTTTTGCCAACAGTTGCACAAGAAAATCAGTATCGGTCTCTAGTCTGTAAACTCAATATGAGATTAAAGGCGGGCGACTGTTAGCGTAGCATAAGACTAGAAACAGGGGGAGTTAGCTAGCCTTGCTATGTCCAAATGTAGAAGCTTCTACCAGCTACTCTAAAGCTCACTCATTAAAAAGTTATATCTTGTTTCTTTAAGTACTGAGCTTTAGAGATGCGGTTAGGCGAACATTCCTAACTTTGGATAGAACCAAGCTAACTATAGCTCCTGGCTCCTGCCATATATTACTGTAAACACACAGAATGAATCCACTTATCTCACCAGCAATAAAACAAATACATTATCGACATGTTTAGCAATGGCTTTAGGAATATTGCATCCTGGAAAAGTTCCAGTTTCGGTGGCATCAGTGAGACAAAGTCAACGGTGTGTTTCTGCTAGAGCACTTGCCCTTTGGTAAAGGTCGCCCCGCACATGTTACGCTGGGAGCTGCTCAGTCACAGAGCAATAAAACAGCTCGTTGCCTATGATGACATTAAGCAATGACTCAGTGACACCAGACTCCGTCAGGCAAAAGATTTTCATGTTCTGTTTTTCCAGGTCAGATCGCAGACATCTTAACATCTGTTCCAGATAACATATCATGAAGTGACCCAAACACAGATTTTTTATTTTTTTATTTGGCATTGAATATTTGAGCAATGTACGTAGGTGTAACTTCACAGACATGCTACATATGTCAAAGTTCCAATTGGGATTGGTTATAAAGCATCATGCTGCTGGAGTCCTGTGGGAGCAATGGAGCGCTGCGGCAGTAAAAGTCGGAGGGTCACGTCGGGTGAGGACTGAGGAGTAAGACACAGTTTTATAAACGACTGTGTGGTTTCCGAGCCCAGCTGGAAATGGACTCTCCTTCCTCCTAAGTCTGTCTGCAGCTGTCTCACTGCAAGCATCCATAGCTTTTGTTCAAACACTTCCCCCCCCAAACAAATGAGCTAGATTTCCATTAAAGCCCAGATCCTGGGTTAATGTTGTTGTGTAGACCTTTCGGCTCCGTGGACTCATTGTACGACGGACGTTATCAGTGTCTCCACAAAGTAACACACCAACAATACGTGCTGCAAGCCTGAAACAGGCATTTTGTAGCAGGTGGTTTGGCTCCACAGTGGTTTAAATATTGCAGACAGACTAGTGAGTTAATTCTAAGAAGTTAAAGTAACAGGGAAGAATTTTTCAGGGAAATTCTCCCGTTATTGAGAGACAATGAAGTTGATATGAGGTATTTTATGCTCAGTGTGAAGCGTCTGGCGCACCAACAGCCTACTGTGGAGCCATGTTTTATGCATTCAGCTAGGAAAATGGGTCAGCTATTAGCTCATGAACACGGAACGCAACAGCATCTTCTCAAAAAATGCATAAACAATGTGGCACAGCATATTTTTGAGAAGGGCAAGCCCACTTTTCTGGGGTGATATAGAGTCAACTAGTACACAGACTGTCACAAGGGAACAGCAGGGTTTGTTTGCTTCATCCGCGTAATGACCAATTCAGCTCCCTTAATCAGGACACTGGTTTCTGGGGCCCGTTTCAATTATTTATTTTAATTTCAAGGCCAAACTGCACAGACCTGCCTTGTCTCCTCAATGGCCCCATTGTGAAGTTAGGTCAGTGACACAAACAGCTTCCGTGCTGTATTTGTGACATCAAGCAAGACGGTCTCAATGGAAGCTGTAAAGCCCGGCTGCTCTTTTGTCTCATTAAAACAATTAGTGTCATGATGTACATCATTAGATCATTGTGTTAATACACCCGCACTAATCCAGAATACATAGGTTAACATTGCACTGTTGGGGCCGGGTTCTTTTTATAGGAACTCGGTTCACACAGCAGTTCTTGTTCAGACAACCAATCCACAAGTACATAGTGCTGCTGTATTGTTGTTCATCACACAATTCTAAAAGTCAACAATATTTTTGATAATTAATGAATCATCTACAGTATATTTTTTCTAATTTATTATCACTTTGAAGTGTGTGTATATATATATATATATATATATATATATATATATATATATATATATATATATATATATATTTATACATATACATAAGCAATGAAGATGTGACCTGGGGCATTGGGAGATTGTGATAGCCATTGTACTACCATTTCCATGCTATTTTATGGACATCAAAAAACTGATTCACCCTAAGGCCCCACATTCATCCAACAATGACATGCTAGCTTGTTAATGCCTTATGATATAGGGGAGAACGGGGTTATATGTCACACGAGTTGGTTGTCACAATCGTTATATCTCAGAACCAGAAGGCGCTGTCTGTAAAATGATGGTATGTAAATATCCAGAATTGGGATCAGAGGTCACCTACATAGAATTTGAGGTGAGAGGACTGTTTGTGTTTTTCATGTCAAGTTGAAAATATTTAGCTCCTCAGTATTTTTCTTCTAGGCTTTTACACAATGGGTTTATAACAAAACACTTGTTACACATAAAATGTGTGAAGGGTAAACTATAGTTTTGATTGTGGTTAGCAAGCTAATTAGTTGTCAGATGGTTGTTGGCCTTGATGCTAGCAAGAAATTCAAGTTGGGGTTAGTCGTCACATTTTTTGGGGGGTTGGTTGTCACATGTTATCCTAAGGCTGCAGCCAGAAAAGGAACCCAATAACGAAAGAAATTGTCAAGCTGTATCCTCACTAACACCCCAGAGAAGGAGAGAATAGAGCAGGAATAGGCAGCTAGCATGCAAAAGAAAAAAGGGCAACAAAATCAAAACAACCCAGTGCATCCCAAACTAGACCAGCTGCCAAGGCTACAGTAAGTTATGTAGGCCTATTTGTCAACTTGACAATGCAATTAAACTTTCAAATTTAGTTCTGCTTTCTTGCCTTCTTTTTAAGATTATTTATACACATATTTAAGATAACAGTGTGACAAACAATCCCATAGTGTGTGACAACCGACCCCTTGATGGGGTTGGTTGTCACAATGTGTAAGGGTGTCTTTGATGATTAATTTCTTCTTTATTACAATAAGATAGAAAAAGTGAGGGGTACACATTTCAAGTCAACACCTTAAGCTTCAATTTAATATAGGAATGACTATTGAAAGATGAGCAATTCTCACTAGAGTAAAAAGTGTGCCTACTTACCCCGTTCTCCCCTACGTACACATAAGACACACGATGTGGTAGAAATGTGAGAGTCAGAGTTGGTGTCACATGATTTGAGAATAGAAAGGTGGACAAGTTTAATTATCCTTTTAATTATTAAGCTATATGAAGACTTCATTGTGAGGCGTCATATCTTTGTTATTGAATGCTAACCAGGCAGCCACGATTATAGCTGCTTTCCTCTTGTTCAACTATATTGTTAATGTAGGTGAACTGAGGGAGGGAGCATAACATTTTGGAACATCATGTTCCCCCAGGCATTGAGGCTTTTGGAGGGTGAAATGTTTCAGCATATTGTTGTCACACTGTAGTTTACTAAACTTGTGAATGGAAAACTATCTGGGGAATGAAGAAATAGAGTTTTCTTTGGGGAAAAATTTGCAGTCTGTGCCATATTGTTCTGATGTCGAAGTTTGGAGTTGGGAGCTTTATTCAATTGCTGTAAATAACATCATAACAGCTGGTCTTATTAGAGACAAACCAAGGGATTATTAAGGGTCTGTCGGCTGCATAATAATGATTTTGGACGCCCATGTTGCATGAAGATCTGTTACTTGTGTAATTTCTGAGGTTGGAGAATTTCCTCATCATTTAATTGGTGCAGAACAGTGAGGAGAAAAAAGCGGTATTCTCTTTCTTGAAGAACCATAGTGGCAGTTAGTAATTCTACCCACAATTCTACACACAATGTAATGTCTTTGCACATTCTCCACACTTTGTAAAGGCTACAAATAAAATGTGAATGTATTTGACTTGATATACGTGTAACTGGCTGAATGGGGAGATCCTTGTACCCCCTATGAGCATTTGTAGATGACAGATTCAGCGGGATAATTAATATGTCATTATGTATGGCTCAATATACATTATATCCTTATTCCCTTTTTATCATGTAATGATCTGGCCACATGCACAAATTGGCCGCTTTTCAAGTTCACGTTTCCTAACTGTTAATGTTATTGAAAATTGAGCGATCCACATTATGCTACCGCAATTACGCTTGCATCAGTTAAGATCACAGTGCTTAATATTGTCAGAGAGATGATGTTTACACGGGTGCTGCCTCGTTTACGTTGCCTACGGTCCATATTGATTTCTTGTTTGTACATGTGAACACGTGGTGGAATCAATTTGTGGTCAAAGTGAAAACAGAGAGGGAAAACATATACGTGTTTTCAGCCTCATAGGTCATATGGAAAGAAACATGGTAGACAGTTATATGAGAGAGATAAAACATCAAAATATTTTTCTCCCCTTAGATGTAGCCTTACTGTGTCTTTTTTAATTTTATTTATACAGGTTCTCATTGAGACACAGGGTCTTATTCTCAATATTCCTGTTTATGACAATACAACACCAATGAGTTAAAGACAGACAGATTTAACAATAGTACACATTAGGCTACATAGTGTGTCAAGTGTCAAGTACAAGAACATTTCTAAAAACAAGAACACATTTCCAATTGTGCTTTTTCCATCCCCCTTCAAAGTAGTTTAAAAGAAGATCGCTGGCCATTATAATGAATCTCTTCTACCTGTGTGTTGGCCTAGGTGCAGTCTGCTCTTAAGAGACAGTGGATGCAGTACAAAACCCAGTGGGGCCAGAGACGGAAGGACCACTGCTCCATGCGCTCCACGTCCTACACGGCCACCTCCATCACAGAGGTGCCCGCCTTCATGTACCACCACGACTGTAACAGCGAACACTTGAACGGGCGCAGAAACACAGAGGACTGTGAACTGGTGGCGCTCAAATCAGAACAGACATACGCTTGAGCCATCACACTGAGGATAAAGAAAAGAGACAAAAAGAGAGCAACAGACATGTAGGAAAAAAAAGGAAAAATAAATCCGGTTTGTGCCCCGCCATATTTCAGTGATTGAATCTCAGAGGGTAATAGCGGCGGTCTGTTCAGAAAAAAAACAGTGAGAATACGGGTCTGGAAATCAAGAGCTCATTGGTGAAGGAGAAAGGATAAGCTACAACACTTAAGTTTTTTTTTTTCAACTTTGACATTGCTGTTGCGGCTGCTTTTGAGAGAAACTTTGATGTTAGGACTTGTGGCATGAGACAAGAGCTGCTTCTTAGGCAAGTGTCACCTCTGAAAGCTGCTAAAAAAAACTGTGTGAACGCGCTCACAGTGACGGAGGCCCGGCCCTGGTGTATGGAGACAGGAATAACTGTGATTGTAGTGACGGCAAAAGTTGAGAGGCTTTCTGCCGGAGAGGATGCTGCTGAATGTGGTTGTTATGGTGATGAAGTGAAGTGAGGCAATGGCGGTAATGATTAGGATTGTGTCACCAAAAAAGAACCAATCTTTTCCTAACCTCAAACCTCATACCAAAGGGTACTGGACATTGGTGGCTACGAAAGGGGTGTACCCTGTCTAGCAAAAGTACCCTAAAGCAAAAGACAGGCTTGCACGCACACACAAACACACACACACACACACATACACACACACACCTACAAACCTGATAGTATGTGACGATAGAGGTCAAATTTCAAATGACCCTATATGTACTCGAAGCTCTGGAGTTATGTACATAATGTATGTTCACCATGTTTCATTTGAAGAAAAAAAAAGATGTTGAACTGTTTCACAAAAAGGAGTTTATTTTAGTTTTTCTATCAATATTTTATTCTTGCAGATTCCCAAGTACGTGCTAAGTGTGTGTCCTGTGATGCTGCATCCCCCGACTGCTTTGTTGTTTCTGCAGTTGCTGTATTTGTGCCGAGGCTTAACATCGCGGGGCTGTGAAGCAAAGCAGAAGCTACATGCACAGAAAAATATATGAATAAAAAACTTTATTTTGAGGTTGAACAGCTGCCGGTGTTGTTTCGCTGTGTACGGGTTAAATATGCTAATTGTTGTGCAAATTATTTCTGTCCAACAAGCAGTTTCTCTGAAGAGTGGGAGCTCGGATTGTATTGAAAATCACCCTTTGTCATGCTCATGATGCCTTTAATCTATCTCTTGTTCTTTGAAAAAAGTAATATTCCGCCCTCCATGCATATTTATTCATGAATTTTGTAGCATTTTTTAAATAAATGAGCATTTTATGAACTCGAAGAAGATCACATCCACACTCTCAGCACACCAAATGGTTTCCATCTGGCACAGACAACAAACATGAATAGTTTACTATTTCTCCTAAGTACATTCATATTAATGTTTTAATTTTATTGTTGCGTTGTTATAACTGTTCCATAAGGTTTTAGAGGAGGACAGTCAAGTAGTGCATTTTAGCCAGAATTCAGACAAATATCACTCTAAATCTGCTTTGAGCCTCAGCAAGCATAATTACCAGTTTAGTTGATAAAGTAAAGTTAGCGTGTTGCATTTGTCTCCAAGGCTCCAAAAAACTTCTAGACTGCATATCTTATGACTGACAGTTGAATTCAACCAGGGAAAAACATTTATTATAGTGAAGGCGTTTAGCCAATAGCCGTTAAAGCATCTAGCGGCCTCAGACAGCTTGGATTTGTTTGGTGACCCCTGTACTGAAAGTTGACACTCTGTGTTTACGTGACCGGGAAAACGTTCAAAGAACTAAAATCCTTGTAAAAGACATGGGGAAGGAACCTCTTAAAGGATAAGACTAGGGGAGTTCTCTATTTCTGTTTTTGTTAGAAAATCCCATAAAAAGACAGAAATCAACAAAGCATTAGTCCGTCTCAATGCTTTACAACTTCCCTAGTCTGCACTGTAGCACTTAGAATCCAGCCCACTTGATTGTAGTTTAATTTTGAAAAATAAAGTTTAAATGGTTTTCTACAACAACTGAGCCAGGTTGTTTTAGGAAATGTAACTCAATGAGGAGTAAAATTGTCGGGGACTATTTTCAGCAGTGGATTAATACGCTTTTGATGCTCATGTGAGCATTTACATATGCGGGATGGCGTGTGTGTGTGTGTGTGTCCAGTTTTCAGTGCTCATGTTCATTGTAATGGAGGACCATGGTCATCCTGTCCATCTGTTTGTTTCATGGATGCATTTTGAATAGTTTTTGGACTACAATGGAGCGCATTGGCACAATAGCAATAGGCAAAATCAGGGTTTGGACACACAGACAATAGTAGATATTTACCACGTAACACAATAGGAGGATCAATTCAATGTTAGTTTGAGTCATTTCATGGGACTTACTGACAAAAAGAAATATATAATATATATATGTTGCCACCTGAGATGACATTTTTCAATTATTCTGCATTTTCGTCTACATCGGCACTACTGTACTTATTTTCTGTAAAAAAAATTGTACGGTATATTTATTTTTATTTAATTATTATTTTTTTATTTAACCTTTATTTAACCAGGGAAAATTGCTTGAGGTCAAATGACCCCTTTTCCGAGCAAGGCCTGGCCAAAATGGCAGCAGCTAGAATGACTGCTGTGATGATTTTTAGGTTTTATTGTCAACTGGAATACCTTTTATCAAGTTTTGTGAGAGACGTAAGAGATACAAGAGGGTTATAATTAAGTACAGTTTGAATTGTGTCATTCAATGGATCTAAAGAGGGAAACTAAGGCAATTATGCAAATGTATTCCCACGGAATAAGGCTACGAAGTTGTTCTTTATAGTACGCTAGAAGGCACAGGTTTACGTTTCTCAACAATATAACAATAGAACCACATAAATAGGACATACAAAAAATAAAAATCACCTTCAAATAAATCATTTGGGTTTATCTGTGAAGAAATTTGAACACTAGTCGCTTTACCTTGGTCTAATTTGGTAACCAAACCGTATCATATCGCAGTATCAAAGTCATGGATTCATTTCATTCAGTTCTATGGACATTTTACTTAAATCTTAAACAATCCCCTTAAATTCAAAAGCATAAGGAACTATTGCTTTACTATATTTGAATGATTTTTTTTTTTTTTTTTTGCTGGCCATTCCTTTCAATAAGGAACAGAGAGTGACAATCAATATGAGGGAATTACTATTATTATGTTTCACATGTTTTCATGTGTCCTTTTTAAAGTACGTTGTTTATTTGAGTAACAAATATGCCTTGGATGTTGTGCACACTGTAAGACAAGTTATTAATCTTTTTTGGAATCAGGCGAAGACAGATTCTGTATATTTTGTATTTGCATGACCATGTAAATACGAGCTGACACTGTGTATACAGTATATTGACCAGATTTCTGCACTGTGAAATACTGACAGCTATTTTTGTTCCGTTCCTGTCATTCCTTTTGGCTTGTGTTTGTTTCCTTCTCTCCCTCAGCTCATCTTTTCAAAGCCAATACAAAAAAAAAAAGCATTTTGTAAAAGCTGTATGGATTGTTGTTGTTTTAAAAAAAAACCTTTAGCACAAGAATACAAGACTCTTTGGTGTTGCTCTTTATTTCTTTGAGCAAAAAGCAATCAAGGAAACAAGCTTCAACATGTAGGGAAACAACCCAGACGAAAGTGTGAAGATGAAAATGTACAAATTGAAACACTTACATGATGGTAGAGCTGGTTTTTGAACCACCTAATAAGATTATGGACTCCAACTGGGAAAGAAATTCCTATTTTTTTTCAAGCGCAACGACACACAAACTTTGTTTTCGCAACATTCTCTGATGATTCACCAGCCTTTTCCTCACTGACACTTTTCTTGTCAATGTTTCAGGGTTGAGAGATTTTTTATAATGAGCTTGCAGGGAAAAACAAAGGCAGTCTTACTCTACATTGGTGTCTTTGTGATCCTTCATGCTTGGCAGTGCAATGCAGCCTCACTTTTGTATTCTAAGGGTTTCAGCTCAAACCCCATACCACACACGTACCACCTGGTGTGTGGAGTAGGGCCGTATTGACTGACACAATTCGTCGCAAAGATGGAATGCCACTCACACCCTACAACAAATTAAGATTGTCATCGCACTAACAAGGCGGAGTTCTCCTCTTTATTTGAATATGCGTCTGCCTTCCTACAGACAGCAACTGTTTAATGTGTAATTTCAGGCTCCGCTGAATCCTAATGGTACAGCCATGAGAAGAAGACTTCCGGTGAATATTGGCCCCCTGCATTGCACAAAACTCATCAAAGGGAATCTTTAAACGGAAAAATATTCAATGCATTGTAAACTGTGTAATCGAATATGAAAGCAGAGATGGAGGATTTATGCAATATTTATGATACAATGAGGGTGAAATCATCATAATTTTCTTAGAAAGCCCCCCCCCCCCCAGTATGGGCTTTTCTCCAGTAGATAAATGGAACAATATATAGCAGAAAGTTTGAGGAAGAAGCCGTAAATTGCTTTGAACAGCCTCCACCTTGGGAGTACGTTGGCCTGGGAGAATGTCATCGGGCTGGTTATTTCAGGCATTTGAGAATGTTCCCTGACTGCGACAATCTCACAGGACAAATCTCCAGATAAAGTCATCTTTGAGTGCAGTTTCTTGCTCAGCGGTGTTGAAAGAGAGATGAGAGCCTGTCGTGTCGTGTCCATCTTACGTCATGTGCTTTCAATATGTTTCAAGGTCACTTGAAACCCCGAGCTCTTGTGACCACGACTGCTCAGATCCCGTCATCCCGGATGGCCACGTTCCATTTCCTATTCCTTCTGCACTGGGCACATTCATGTCCATTAATTCCAACTCAAGTGCAGTGACTGTGCGCTGAACCACTCTCTCACCCGAGGCTTGGAGTATTTTCAAGCTGTCATGGCCAGAGAATTCATTACAACTGAGCCTCACTACAGCAGGAGCCAGGACAATGGCTTGGTTACACAAACACAGACTGGGTTCCCCTCGTTTCATTCATCCTGTTGTGATGGCAGCTCATCTTGCTCTTTCTACTTGGCTACAGTGCACCGCAGCTCTCTTCCCTTTAGCCCAGCACACCAGCCCACATAAGGCTCCATCAGCAAACATGCCTGGAGCGCCCAGAGACCAAAGATTGTCATTATGCGCCCACAGATTCTCTCGTGTTTAATGGGCAGGCTATATATACAGAAGCCAGTAAATAACTTGTCATGGGTGCTCACACAATTAATGAAGTCATGGACAATAAAAACCATGAATGTATTAATGTGCACATGAATGGACAGAAGTTAACATCACAAGCAAACATTTTTAGGTATATGGACATGTATCTCCACCCATAATGAAAACAAAAGTATTAAAACCAAGCAGCTCATTCACGTAAGTGAAGCCTGACAGCTTCCACTTTTTCCTTTGCATTGAATTATAGGGAACAGTGAATTATAGGGAACAGTGAATTATAGGGAACAGTGAATTCTAGGGAACAGTGCTACAGTATATGAGAATCTATGGCGACCAAAGAAAGGATTTCTAAATAAGTAAAGTAATCTTAATTGTAAATTCTGCAATAAGTAATATAAGTTAATTAAATTAAAGTAATAAGTAAGTAAATGGGCCAATAGGTATAAAGGATTAAAAAAAGATAAGTAGCCTAATGTATTCCGAATACTGCATAAAGTAAGGCAAAAACAAGTGGTATCCTATAGAAAACAAAATAAATAGAAAATGTGCAATATAAAGCACATAATATACAACATGTGCTCGCTTGTTGCTTACACTCCCGACCACGGTAAGCCTAGTTATCATTTCTGTGAAAGGAAGTTGACACAAGAATTTAAATAAATATATTTATATATATATCATTACATAAAACTCTGTAGTGTCTTTGCTATTTAGAAAAGGGGACCATGAATGTCTGTACCATACACCCAAAAGTTGTCGAGATACAGTATTTCAATCTGGAACAAAATGGCGGACTGTCCCACATTGGCAAATATGAGCTGCATCATGCTGTGTATGAATCAATGTGCAGATGCTGGTGCCTCTATGTGTGTGTCAGCTAGAGCATTTTTTCCACAATATGACAGAGGAATAACCCCTGCTGTGTTCAGTGCCACTGCATCAAAGAAAATAAATCAAACCATCAAAAATCCTTTCTCCCCCAGGGAGTAATCTGCAGCATCGTCTCTTTGCTCATCAATGAGAGATTAACTCTTTAAAGTCGTGCTGGGATTTAACAGTAGGCCTATAGCGACTGCATTCAGGCAGAAGAACATTTCAACTCATGGAGAGCACTCCATGAAGAAGGGAGGAAGAGGAAGAACATAAGAGACACTTTTAAGGAAGATTTTTTTTCGCAGGAAGGGAAAAGAAAGTTTCTTACACTCATTAGTTCCTGATTGGCACGTCAGCCCCAACAGTATTAGCAACTCTTATTTCAGCCCATTCCAGCTGCTCCGTGTAAAGCATGATTTGCTCACAGGCACAGAACCACTCCACAGCACCACTCCACACTTTAAAAGGCCGAGTAAAATTATTCACAAAGCCCAGCACAGTCAAGATTCTTTTTTTTATTGTTTTTTTTAAATTGCACTTGATGGTGTTTGCCTCTTAAGGAAATTAGCATCCCAAAGACGTCTACGGAGGGGGGAGTGGAGATTACCTAATGAAATAACTCCTTCAGCATTAGGCTTCAAATGCGACAATCATAAATTATAATCTTAAATGAGCTTTGGGTTTTTCCTCAAAAGCCTTTGATGAATTATTGGAAGACAATGCTTGGCTGCGTGATAATTATCCTGGCCCTCTTCATTGATAACCCTTTGATATTAAGTGCCAAAACAATGTCCTACAGCAGATTACTGATCCACTTGTGGGACGTTGTTTACAGACACATTCATTTTAGTGTTTTATTTTGCGCCGAAGCGGGGGATACCAGAGACCCAGAGGCAGTGTGGGTAGCTGCAGTTGCAGAACAAATGAGAGATAGAAAGAGAGAGAGAGAGAGGCAGCATAATTGCTAATAGCATATTTTTCTAATATTCCAGGGATGAGAGTGTGGCACTGAAGGAGAATTCATCTTGGTGCGCTGGTAGGCTGCTGCGCGTCGTGCGCCACTCGAAATGCAGCTTCTGACCTCAGTGAACAAATGAGTCACGCTGCCTCAAAGGAAATGCTGAAAGAAACCAGCATACTATATATTTTCAATCACAGAAAAAAAATAAAAAAATAAAAAATAAGAAGAGGCCAACACGACCTGATGGTGGGGATTCTGCCTGGCGTCTTGAGTACAATAACTATTTCCTTTAACATCTTTTTATGTCCTAACAAGGGCAGTAAGCCTGTCTTTCTACTTTAGTGCTTATGAATACGCCTTAGAAGATAACCATCTCACTCATGTCTTACTAATAGCACTTATTCTCTCATTATACACTACTAAGGGGACTTGTGAGGCAAATGAATCATTATGAGGGCCCTCGATAGGGTGCACTGCATGCTGTTGCCGTGGAGAGGCTCTCCACAAAACAACAATGTTTTTTCCCCTTCCTTCGTCATCATGTTTGAAAGCATTGTTGTGTTTTTTTCTTTTCTGTGTGGCTTCACGTCAGCCAGATATTATAGCGCTCGTGACAGCAAAAAAAATAAAAGCCATTATTCACAGTGTCAAAGTAATTAGTCGAACAATGTAATTTTCCCGATGCTAGGGAGGTAGAACACTTCACTACACATTTCTACTTGTTTGTGTGCTGACAGGGTGCTGAGCAAATTAACAAATGTATTCCTTTGCTGACATGGCTCAAAGGCTGATTCATCGGCATATTTCAACACCCTCAAATGCTCTTTAAAATGCAGGAGGTGTTTCCCTCTGAGGTGGAATGTGCTTGTTCAGTGTCAACGTTCATTGTACATTTTCATCAACCAAGAACACTGCTTTTCAAGATCTTATAAGTTTTGGTTTTAAGAGGGCGTGAGAACTAGCCTATTTGACGTAAAAACCAAATTGAGGGATTTGTTAACTGTTGAGTTTATCCAAAAAGTGAATTTGCCCCCTTATACCATGTTGTCAACCAAATTCTATCCCAGTACTGAAGTACATTGAGCTGTTGTGTCAGTCACGACCAGAAAAACCTACGATCCCATCAGCTTAAAATGCTAGAATTCCATTACTCCCGAGCCACACATTTCAACATCTACTATGCAAGAAATACAGATAGGCACCAGTGTTGTAATTCTTTGACGGATAAAAACCCGATGCCAGAGCCGAAAAATCAAAGTGCCTAAAAGTTAAGGGACCACGGAGCCTCGTTAAACGCATAGAGTTAGCGGCCAGAGTTCCCTCTCTTCCATCCAAACGCTGTGCGCTTGCAATTTTCCACTGTACTTAAAGGCTTTTTTATGAGGGGTCCCGGCACAGCACGATGAGCACTAACTTACTTCTGTTTTTATTATCCCCGCAGTGTGAACTCAAGTTAGGTTTTAAGAGAACGTCTGGATGGAACAGATGGGCGACTGATGTTTTAACAAAGTTCTATGCTTTCCTTCACATAGGCCTACATGTGTGACACAAAGCAAAATAATAAAATATTGAATAAAGTATTGATTGAAGGAAAATAAAATATGAGATGAGATATAAGATTTTTTTTTAACACGGATCAAGTGTTTTCACAGTTGTTTGGTGTGCTTATCTTTTTTTTTGCTGATTTTTGAAAGCTGTTGAAGCAGTCTTCTTCCAGTTGACCTCTGGCGCGGTTTATTTGTGGTGTAAAGCAAAGTGGGGCCGACTACACGGTAATATGATATTAGATAAGTGATTTCATAATGAAATCAACAGGTAAACTAATCAATTCAAAAGTTGTGGCAAAGCCAATAAATTAATTAACAATATAAGTTATCCACATATTGATTGGTTAGCTAGCTTCGTCCTAGCAGTCACATAGGGCCACATGGGAGTGCTACAGAACGTATCCAGCACCTGAACACTGTTTTTTGGAAAAAGGAACTTTGTGTTGGAATAACTTTAACTCCACTTGGCTAGCTCAGACTACTGAAGCCTCATATTACCTTCATGCTTTAGAAGGTTATATTGAATGAAAAAGAACAATTCTGACACTAGTCACAGTATGAAAGGACCTGTCAAAGGAAAAGTTTGACATGTTGGAAGGTAGACTTATTCCTTTTCTTGCCAAGAGTGAGGTGAATACAGTAGATACATAAAATGTTCATGTCTCTGCACTAAATATTAAGTTAGAGCTGGATGACGAATAACTTGTCTTAGAATGAAGGCTGGTTATGCTAAGCTAAAATAAAATAAGCTAATCCCTTGCTTACTCTGGGTTTTGATTTAGTGCACAGACATAAGGGTGGAATCCATCATCTTATCTAACTCTTAACAAGAAATCAAATAAGCATATCTATTATCACAACGACCAATAACTCTTGCAACTTACACATTGGGTGGGAGTATTATATCAAGATATACCTGAATAAATATAGTTACTGTATGTTCTATTGATAAAGAAAACATCCCACACACAATGACACTTCAAGGCACTTCATAAACCGAAGGCTGTCCCATTCTTAGAGGGAAGTGTGTGTTTCCCCTACTGTGCTGCAGCAGGAGGAGGTCACGTGCCACCCACAGATAAAACATGTTTTACTGTCATTCAACCTGGACCCTAGCCAGTAGGCCTACACAACTCATATCACTTATCAAGCGTAAATCAAGCCCGGATAGCACCAGTCTGACTCACACCAAAAGGTCTTAAAATGTCTGCTGAAGGGATCAGCGAGTGCCATACACAAACACAAACACACACACACACACACACACACACACACACACACACACACACACACACACACACACACACACACACACACACACACACACACACACACACACACACACACACACACA
This sequence comes from Ammodytes marinus, assembly GCF_949987685.1. Taxonomy (NCBI): domain Eukaryota; kingdom Metazoa; phylum Chordata; class Actinopteri; order Uranoscopiformes; family Ammodytidae; genus Ammodytes; species Ammodytes marinus. The sequence continues at coordinate 18,835,237 of NC_137221.1, forward strand.
CACACACACACACACACACACACACACACACACACACAGACAGACAAGCAACAACACACATCCAGATAGCGTCCACATTGTAATTAATTTGTGTTTTTCCTTAACAGTGTGTCTGCTTGTTTGCATTCAACCAATTTACTCAGAGAGACCCTGACAGTAAAATAAATTATAATTGCTGATGATGAATGACTAGAGGAAGACAGAGAGAGAAACAAAGATAGAGGGAGGCAAAGGAGAAGAACCAAAAGGCTTTTTCTGGCTGTTTTTTTACAGGAAGTAAACAAGGTTGCTTCTCTCTGCCCCCTTTACTTCAAAGTGAAAAATAAAAATATTTTAAAATATGGAAACAATTCAAGCACATGAATAACACGGATGCATAATGCATCTGCTTGGGTGAGTTCATGACGGAAACCTCCAGCTAATCCTGCTGTTCATTTGAATACTGAAATAACACCAGCTGAGGCCCAAGTGAGTTTTGATTTGGATGGGATGATTTATCCCCAGCAGGTCGGGTGAGCTCGCTGTCTGTCTGCTGTTCCTATCATCCAGGTATCGAGGGAGAGAACCACTATAAAAATAAATAAAACCTGTCAAAGCTATTAACCATGGGGGCACCTTTAGCTCAGTCGGTAAGGCATCCCCCTCCCGGGCCGGGCCCAGCAGCAGACCCGGGTTCGATTCCCACCCGCGGTCGTGCTCTGCATGTCACTCTCCTCTCTGCCCCATTTCACCTCTGTCTCTCTGCACTGTCAATTAAAGCATAAAAATGCCCAAAAAATATCTTAAAAAAAAAAAAAAAAGCTATTAACCAGTGCTGCATATAAGCTTAGTTCCCCCAACACACACACCTAAGCCCCCTAACGTCGAGATCAAAAGTGTCGAATCCTGAACACCAAATAAAACAGACATTCAAGATGGCTGATGGTCATTTTGATCAAAGTGATTCGAGGCAAAGGTATAGTCTGAGAAAGGAGAAGGAACTTAAAGGTGCTGTAACCGGAATGGTTCTTTTAGCTAACTTCCTGTCAGTTACTGCAGTTAGCAGTCCCCTCGCTCGTCCCTACGTCACCACATTAATGCACTGCGGTCTTCAAACAGCGAGTTATCTAGCATCATCTCAGATCCATAAGTGTGATAAAACATGATAAAAACCATCAAAACAGACATTGGGAAGGATTTTTAGGCACGTAAACATTCACCCATCTGTTGCTCTGGCATGCACTGGCAGTGAGACCATGAGTGAGACGGGTGTCGGTTTGTAGCGTTCTCTCTTGTGATTGGATAACATTTTTGGGATCTTCCAATACGTTTATTTGCATTACATGCAAAGCAGCTGACTGAGAGATCGGCTTTATGAAACGCGCACATTATGAAAGTGATCACTGTATGAATAAATAGCGATTTAACACTTAACTAATATTAATATTAACATAAATAAACCACTTACTTCACCTTTAATCTCCCTCCAAACATGTCAAGATTTAGTTTTTTTGCCCAAAGCGATATCAACAGGAAAGTCACCTATGTGTATCTGCTAAACATGGTGCTGCTCGACAGGTGTTTAATTTATAACATATGATTGTCAGGCAGTGTTGTTTGTCACCCGAACAGAACTCACTGTAGCGATCTCTGACTATGATTTTAGTGAGCACACAATGTTTTCTGAACCCATTCAAATGATGGCCAAAGAAAGCTATGAAAATAATGTCAAGATGTTATTAGCTAACATCTAATGTTCTTTCTTGAAACCACTTAGAAAGAGAGTGGGAAACTTGCAGGAGCGCATTAGCATTCATTGCAGTGAAGTTTATTATGTGTTACATGCATCACTATCACCAGTATATGATGCGTATTTCTACCTATATTCCTCCCTGGACAACTTTGACACGGAGGCTTACACACTGTCAGCATGGGAGCCAAGCAAAGACGGTGTGTAATTGCCATTAAAAGAAAAGCTGTCACGGTTTTGAGGTTAGCTCAAGTCTTGTTAAATCTTCATTTGCCCTCGCTTTCACTGTGGCTTCCGTAAACTTACTGAGGTCTATATATATATAGGCCGCAGCAGCTTTCCTCTGAGTAATCACTAAGGGGTGAAAGCCAAGAGGGGCACACCAGGCCTCGTGATAACCCAAGTGATTGGAATGGAAGGTACAGTATACAGATTGCATTACTAAAACTAATGCGGAGGAGCCTTTGACAAATTGGTGTGTGAAATATTGGTCTATATGGTAATGGTGGTTCGTGAAAAGCATCCCCCCCCCACACACACACAGAAGACGGAGAATGTTAGGAGGTCTGCTTTTTGCCCTGTTCTATGATGTATTGCCTTCATTATTTTGCCATCCAGCAAAAGGGAAAACACTGTAATCATTTCTGGGTCACTGTTTGGAGGTCCCCCTGTGAAAGGATTCTTTGTTCTTTTTGTTGTTGTTGTAAAAGGCATATTTTCTCCACTGCGATAATGTTTGATTTTTTCCCTTAATGCGGTGTGATTTGCCAACCATTTCACAATATATCCGTCACTTTAAGGAACAGTGTAAAGATACCTGAAGGGGCGAAACTTGATTACAGTACAGAAAATTTAAATTCTTGTCGCATCTTTAGACTCCTGCTCCGGATGAATAGGCACAAAGTTAATCTGATTTAATTGTGCGATAATGTCGAGTGTGCTCTTCCCACCCTGAGGTCAGACATGTTGCTTAATCAAACACAGCACATCGTTTGTCTGCATTATGATAAATACGCTCAACCCATGAACATTGTTAATATGGTTAAACATTGACACCGTATTGTGTGTCAAATTCTCCTCTCAATACAAGCATGTAGGGCAATCTGAGCATGTGAATTTCACTGCCCTTGTATGTTATACCATTAAGTCCACAGTACATTGGAGTTCACACGTGACGCTCATTAGAAGAATTGCAGATCTCGAGGCGATGATTAGACAGCAAACACAATTACAGTAGATGTGTGAAAACCCAGAGACTCTCATTTGTCATGTGTGTCAACACTCAAAAGCCATCACTCTTGTTTATGAAAGGGCAGCATCCATGAAATGACATGGAGTAATCTCTTGTGATGATTTTGTTTGTGTGAACCCACATAAATATTCAGCCTTATTAGCGTGATTGACACTCTTCTATACTGTATGACCAACAGACTCCATCCATTGCTCACTTAAGAGTGGATATGAGTCATTTGTTATCAGGCATGGAACATCGTGCCTGTGCAAGAATATTTAGATCCAATGAATATTCTATGATTTTCAAAGTGGCCTTGGGGCAACAATTGGTTTTGGTTTCTAGAACACAATATGAGTTGAACAAATAGATGAAAAGGGGGGAAAAACAGGGCACACACGCCATCGCTGAAACCGTGAAACATGTGCACAAACATGGTGCCATCAGTTTTGAACCTGCTGCTTCTGACATGAGGTTTTGAGTGTGAGCTGTGCCACCTTAAAGGCCAGAAAAGTGAAAGCAGAAGCAGTTTAGATATAGATTAAGTGTCATCTGTAGGCAAAGAGAAAATTGCGATTGAAAATGTCAATCATGATTCCAAGTACTGCATTAGAAGGCCATTGGCTCAGGACTGACATCATGAAACATAGATATGCTCATCAGGTTATCCTTGCTTTGAGAAAATGGACCAGATACAATTATATCATTAAATGCAAATCCCACCCCCTCTGAAAAAAATTAAGCTTCATCTCTTTGAAATGAGATGTCTAAGAGCGGTGCCCTTTTTTTAAAAGTATGATAACCGGCAATTTACAGCAAAAAAACCTAAGTCCAGTGCAGAGGAGAACAATCAATATCCATTCCTCAAAGATAGGAGTATTGACTTTGTGTTTTGAGCAAGGGTATTTCCAAGAGCCCCAGAACGTGCTTCTGATATATTATCACATGATTAAAACTGGAATAAAATCCTTGATTGATCATACGCCCGCATAGGCGGAGTACAAGTTGCAAGCTTGTTGTTTTGACGAGGAGAAATATGCTTAAGGAGGAGAGTTCTAATGTGGCTTTGTTTCTGGTTTAATAATTATTTTCTCTGTATACAAAATGGCCCTATTGACTGCTTCTTTAATTGAACCCAACTTCATTTCAAGTTGCACTAAGAAGTGATAGCTTTTTGATTTTTACTTTGCTCTGTCTACTGTGAATGAAGCCCAAGTGTTTTCTTGAGAGGTTTTCCTGCCCCTGCTCATGTTTACACACACACACACACACACACACACACACACACACACACACACACACACACACACACACACACACACACACACACACACACACACACACACACACACACACACACACACACACACACACACACACACACACACACAACAGTTGTTTATGCCTAAGCACAGCCAGTCAAGCGACAAATTAGCAGCGACTGGTGGAACAAGCATCGCAGAGGGCTGTCTTTAAAGTTTATGCAGTGGAGTCTGACATCCAATTAGCTGCTTCAATCTGTGATGCCAGTCACTAAGAGGAAAAGATACTGAACATAATATTTATTAAATACTGGCAAATTACTATGTTTATTGAGTTTGAATGAAGTGACTCTGAATGATATGTAAATGATCCCCTTTACGCATTCTTCCGGATATCTACAGCTATTTGAAAAAGTCTTCTTTTTGCAATCGGCTCCGCTGTCATATTATGGTGGTGGCATCAGTTAAGACTCCATTTCCGCAGCAGGCTGAACATCTTTTGTTTCATTAAACCTCATGGCGTGAACATTCCGGATCTCATTTTTTCTGCACAGTAATAGACACGTCTACCATTTCTTTATGGGAAAAAGTCATTCTCATCCTAATTTGAAGGTTTGTTTGGCAATAGGGCAAACATCAGTGAGAGCGCCTAAATGAAAAGCTGAGTGAAAAAGACTTGGCTGTCATCACTGGAGAGCGAATGGCTTTGTCTTAAAAGGTGCACGGTTCCCTGGTTACAGTTTTTTCGATTTTCTGCTCTTACAGAGTGAGACGCTGGGATTAAAAGGTCTTTGCGTTAGTGTGGCTTCCCGTTTGCCTGAATGTAATTCCTACCCATAAATCTCTTGAGATGGACCCTCAGTCCTCTCTTCTCTTCCCTGACAGATAAGTGACAGCTGACCTGACATGATGGAAGACAAGATATTCCCTCACCCCCAGGAATGGCTTACGTATCGTTGATCTAGTTTGCCAATGTCCTGATATCTTAGCCCATGTTGGGAGACCAAACCACAGATCTTGCGGCATTTCAGCAAGTGTTTTCCTGCATTCAAGTTCATTTATGGAGTTGTCTTGTTGCCACAATGTGGAGTCATGAGGAGAATCAAGTGGGTTGACAAGTATCAAACATCTACAAACAGTGACACTGTATGAACAGTGAATGGAGGACAAAAAGACAATGTTCAAAGACAGTGGATCTAGCAGAAGAAAAGAAAACATTTTGTATTCAACTACAAAGCCAGCCCTTGGAATAGAAAAAGTTCTCAGGATAAATATGACAAATCAAAAGAAAAAGTTTTTTTTCTTTTGATTTGTCATATTTCTCTTATAAACATCATTGGTGCTTCCCCACGTATTTCCTGATAAGACTACAAAAGGCTGTTCATCTTCTCACACCTTGGCAGCTTAATTAAGCGTTAAACCAATGTTTCTGTCGAGGATAAATACCAAAGCAATATGCAAAATGGGAGAAAAATGCCTTCATCAGACAGTGTCCTGTCTAGCCTGTCTGCTGGCCTTTTACTAGCCCACATGATTTGTTTCAACATGTTTGCACAGCTGTTTAGCTGTCCAGACTATTAGTACAACCATGTAAGATAATGTAACATCCTTAAATCCTTAAATTACATCCTTAAATTATGCCATTTTTCGGGTTACTGTTGCTGCTGTAACCCAAACTATCAACTAGGGACTATCAATACACAGAATTTGTCTACCCCTCATAAAATTACTTTACATTACAATATGATATACGCTCCTGTTCAATTATATCTAAACCGTAAAAACAACTGCTGACTGTTAAATGAATACCTTAAGGCTACTAAATAAAAATAAATGTTTAGTTTTTCTGTGTTACAGCTGATTTTCATTTATTATATATTATGTTAAATTAATAAAGTTTGTTTGGATGAGATAATGTCAGCCTACTGTAGTATTTTTGTATGAATGGAGTTTTTATTATCCTCGCAGATTTTCAGCATTCCTCCCATTTTCAAGCTGATGAAAGCTCTAATCAGCAGAAGAGTTTAAAAAAAACTGTAAGGGGGAGGGGGATCAGGGGTGGAGAGGAAAGTTATACATGAGGAAGTTCAAAAGATGTTTTCAAAGCTCAAGATTTTAAGTGATTATCAGTCTGCCACTCTGCCCCATGCCTGAAATTAAATAATAATAAAAAGAAAACAATGCTTTTGCTGAATCTACAGACATTTTTGTTTGTAGATAATGTCTGCACTATCTCAAGAACTTTCCTCACAAGCAGCATTGCTCACCACAATCTCCACCGGTTGTCACATTTACTTACTCTGTTCCCCCTGCTTTGTCACATCTCGTCTTGTCAATCACTGTGCAAAGTAAACAGCACTAATTGGCTCTGCCAGCAATTGTTATCCGTTACACCGGTCCGAGTAGACATGAATGAAGTCTGTGTCAGAGGGGGACAGAGGCCATGTAGGTCATTGATAGCGATTTCTATGGACTTGGATTGTAAAAAAAAAAAATGGCAGAGGGTCAGAGACGCAGGAGCAAATAGCGCCCAGTCTTTTATCCCCAATAGTAAGTGGGCCACGGCTTCACAGGAGGGATGTACTGTATAGCTGGCAACAGAACAAGTCACACAAGGACAGTTGTCTTGGTTAGTGTTTAACAGGATGGGAGGGGGCACAGCAAAGCTTTGGGAGAAAATGGTTGAATGATCAAATACTGCCACAAACTGTCCCCATTTCATCAGGGATACTTGTAGTCCAATAATATATTATTAAAGGTGCACTACGTAACTTTGGGTGTCAGTGAAATAAAAAATTTCTAAGGTATATTCTCATAACTGAATACACAAACTTTCCTCGCAGGAAAATTCACTGTTTCAGGGCCCACAGATTATTATTATTATTTTTTTTTTGGCATTTTCATGCTTTATTGACAGTGCAGAGACAGAGTTGAAATGGGGCAGAGAGGGGAATGACATGCAGAGAACGACCGCTGGCTGGAATCGAACCCGGGTCCGCTGCTGGCCGAGGCCCATGGGGGGGACGCCCTACCAACTGAGCTAAGGGCGCCCCCAACAGATTTGTTTTTCAAACATATTATAGTCTTACGTTTGGTTCCAGGTGCCTAAAAAATAATGTTGTTTTGATATGATAGAATTATTCAAAACCAAGAATATTATTGTAAATATGTTTTGTAAAGTAACTGCAGGGTGTGCAAAAGTAAATAAATCCACCATCCACTGACACTGCATAGTGCACCTTTAATAAAAATGTGTAAATATACCCACATTTATTTTTGGTTTGTTCTCATCTTTTTGTCACTGTCGCTTCATAGATGCAACATTAAATGACAGCAAAATGGATACGGTAAACCAACTCTGCAAGAGGTCGATAACAAAAGCATCCATTAGGGAATACCAATAAGCAAACTCCCTTCATGCATCATCTCATCGAGGACATGCCCTCGCTCAACCTCTGATCGCCTGGCTAAATAAGCTCAATGGCCTCCCTTTATTTACAAAACATGTTGTTCAAACCACGCTCCATCAGTGTGGTTTGCACAGTGCTTTAAGGCAATTTGTGAAACTCCCCCTTATAATCAAGTGCAATGATGTCAGGTCACCTGTGCATTTAGGAGGAGGAAGTTTTCACTTTAGCTTCAAGCTAAACTGAAACAGAAAGCGCAAAGCAAATTAAATGAACCATGCTAAATAAAAAATTGCATCTCAATTTCCCCCTTTCCCCAGATGTGATATGAAAGATACTGTTCATAAGAAGAAAAAACACTTTCTTTATTCATGCATTAAGGCTACAGGTAATGTTTGGATCTCCCTAAATCAGGGGTCTTCAACCTTGGTCAATAGAGAAACAGAACTGGGACCCGGATAAAAAAAGAAAGGAACAGTGTTGAATTTTGTGTTTATATTCGATAAAACATTTATACATAATTATAATTGGTCATTTTTATTTTAATTGATGAGGTTAGGCATTGCATTTTAAGCTCAAGGCCCAGTTATTGTTAGAACGCAATCCATTCTTATAACCACCTAAAGCTAGAAGTTGAGTACATTTTTGCTTTTCAGCTTTCTCTTTAGTAGCGGCTAACATTAGAAACATCACATAATCCATTCATCAATTCATGACTACCTGCGGTAACCCCCGTGGCCCTAAAGGAATGACTTTGATATGTTAAAGTAATTTTACCAGTACGAGTCATCAACGTTGTAATGATTCCTACTTCACAGCTCTCTCAGTTCAACCTGATTAGTAGACTTCTCCTAAACAGCAAGGCCCACGGCCTGTGTGTCCGGCTCCTGGCTGAGTAAAGCGTCATTAGGATAGAAAGCAGTTTTGCTGAAAGGCAACAACGACTCCACTGAAACTCAAAGCACAGAGATTTGAAAGGTTGGATATTATTTATGATTTATTTATGCAGTTCAACATGGCCCTGTGAATGGATAACACAGACAATTAAGAGTCCATTGTTAGTGTGTTTATTATGTTAGAATCATTTTGGTTCAACCTACTGTTTCCAAACACTGATTATTTTCACTATAGTGCACTCGACCCTTAACACAATTTGACTATGTTTAACAAATGTTTGTATTAGCTTCAGTTGATAAGTTACAAGATGACAAATGACAGCACAGCTATTATCATATAAAATCCCCAAATAAGACACAAAGCAAGAAATAAATACAGACATTGTTCAAAATATTCACATTTACTTCATTTTTTTTTCTCCGTTCTCTCCTTTTAACTGTAAATCAGCCTGCCCTCTCAGCAGGTCTGGTCAAGCTAAACTAATAGAGATGACTGGAGGGGGGTGGAGAGAGGCTTAAAGTCTTGGGGGGGAAAGCTCCTGTAGTGGAGACATTTCAACCGTTAACTCAGGAGAAATCACATAATGAGTGCCTGACTGCACAAAGCTACAAAACAGATTTAAAAAAAAAAAAAAACAAGCCAACATTTCCCTCCTTGGCAAAAACGCAAAAATTCAACGAGACTTGAATTCTAAGAGAAGCACTTGCCAAGACTTTCAAAAAACTTTACCCCCCTATGGGACAAGAAAATGATTTCCTCCTCAGATATGACAAATAATCTCACAACAATCAAACGCAGCTGGTGCACATATACCCTAGGTTAACGCTTACTACAGCAATTTATATTATTTTCCGAGTCATCATTATATTAGATTTATTTCATTTGTGGACAAAACAAACAAAAACAAACAAGCCCCCTGGTCAGGCACGACAAATAAAAATATACAGCGAACACATAGGCAGGAATACAGTATTTGATAATGAATGATTAAATAAGACCATAACCTAGATCCACTGTGTCTCTTAATGTTCTTAATGTGACAGAGCTTTGATATCAGATAGAGGAGGTTAAGAACAAACTATAGACTCATCGTGGGTCTATAATTGGGACATATTTACCATAAAAACCCTCACACGATTATGCATATATTAGCAACTTCTACATTTTCACTCACTGTTTTGTTTACATCTTAAGGAAGGACTTGTGTATGAGGATTTGAGCACATTTGGTGAAAACGGATGGATAGCTATGGTCAACGTCACATTACTCTGTTCGATCCTGCGTTATCTAGTCTGAAAAGATCTATTCCTTATGGTCAGTGGGGAGCTTGAAAGTGTTACTGTTGCAGACAATTTGCAGAGAAAAACATCCCAAGTGGCATGTTTGTACAATGTAAATGTGTCGCATGCATTATGATACATCTATCGTGTGCATAGAGTAACTGCAGCGTGCTTAAGTCTTAGTATTTTTGTCCATCCGCAGCACACTATGAGGCGCATTCCGACAAGTGGTGGTGCGTATTATTGACCACACCAGGACTGGTACATTTACAGATAATAAGCTAACATATGAGCTTTTAATTGATTCCTGTATGGGCTGCTGAAGTGAAAGTTGTGACATTCTACTGCTTAGTGTCCATGAATGCCTGTGGCTGCGCGATGCGTTCAGGGTCTGCTCCGTTACCGTTACATCGAGGTCTATCTCTTGGGTCTGTCGATGTCGTCGATGGCTGCCAAAAGTTTCTGACGAGCCTTCTTGTTTATGTGCGAGCCCAGGCAAACATTCACCAAGTTGGCCAGCTGCTTCATGGAGTACTCCTGCACAAGGACACAAAAAGTGGGGGTCAACTATACACGGAAAAACGACTGCCCTCTCAGCGAGAAAGTGTAATTCGGTTAAAATGATAGAGAAAAAAAAAGTTAGGCAAACTTACAATTATCATTATACACAGAGAATGGATTTTTCTAACAATTGTGGTGTTGATAATTGTTGATTAAGGTTAGCGTTTGCTTGGGTTTGTAACAAATTGCTCTTTAAAAAAACAAATCAAAACAACAAAAGCCTTTTGAAAGTTTAAAAATGTAATTTAGTAGAAAATGAAGGCATATTTTTTCCACTGTGATGGATAATTGTTGCCTGCTGGAGCGTCTCACCCTGTGATTCTTGATAAACTGCTCCATGTCGTTCTCGGTGAGGTAATAGGCCTTGATGTAGGTCTCCACAAACTCCTTATCGGGGATGGGTCGCAGGTCGGTCAGCTTCTCCAGCTTCATGAGGAACTGTTGGAAGTCCAGCTGCATCAGGGCCCGGCCCTCGTTGCTGCATTTCTTCACGTTGGCATAGCTACAGCACAGGGGGGCAGGGGACTAGATTAGTATATAGGTAATACTATAGGTAGGCAATGAATGGGTTAAAAAGAAACGAGTAAATTCTGCGTAATCTTTCTTTTGATGGATCAAAGTCATCACATGTGTTGGTCACAGGTTGCGGTTAATTGTAAAGATGAAATGTATTCCATGCAGGTGGGGGGGGCGGGGGAGGGGGGAGGAATTTAGAGTATATGTTTATTTATATTGAGAAAAAGTTTTTGGAATAGTTTTAAATTGTATCATTCTAGCTCCCTGACGGTATTTCTTTGCATACAAAATTGTGTGAAAAGTGTTTCAGCTCGCCATGCGCCAATTTTAATGAACAATTTAGTGGGAGGAAAAATAAAGAAAAAAATGTCAAAACTCCAGCAGCAAAGTAATCAAAGAGATTGTGTGCTGCTGATAATGGGACAAGCAGAGAATCCATTAGCTTTCAAAAGCAAGCGTTAAAACATTTTTTTTCTAAATGGAAATGAAAGGAGGAGAGATGTGTGTTAGTGATGGATAATTCAGTAAACGTATTGTAAGAATTCAAATCTACATGTCACACATTTCATATAAATCTGTAATGTTGCAGTCGTCAATACAAATTCGTGCTCTTATTCAGTCATGCTTGATTTTATGCATCATAATACCATGCTTGTGTTGCATTGTTTTATTATTTACAGTATTTTTCTTGTCAATGCATGTTGGATTGTTATGAGCTCATGTTTGAATTTCCATTTAAATCCAAGCAACTGCAGCATATACTATGTCTATGTAGTAGAAGGACACACCAGGTCCTTACGTGCATGTCTGCAAGTGTCCTGTATTTAATATTAAGTCAGGTAGGTACACTGCCTGTCTGTGCTGTGTCAGTAAATGTGTGTGTTTCGGCCAGAGTACAAACACAATCCAGTGTGTGTGTGTGTGTGTTCCTGTTTGTGTTTATGTACTTGGCAGGGGCGTCCACATGCAGTTCAGTTTGTGTTTGTGTTTTTGTGTGTGTGTGTGTGTGTGTGTGTGTGTGTGTGTGTGTCATCTAGAGTACATGAACACACCACGCAGACAGGTCTTCTCTGTAACACACTTGAGCTTTCTCTCTCTTCTATTTCCATATTCTGCCTCACCCTCTCTCTCCCTCTCTTTCATCTCCTCTCTCTACCTGTCAGGCCTGCCAGAGTTTAGTGCTGAGCATTTGAGCGTTGTCTCAGAATGCTAACCGAGGCATTTTCTGCAAGTCTCTAAGGGGAAGCCAGCACTGGACACAGACATTGAATAACAGGGCTGGGCGACTCGGAGTACAAATAAACAAATATGACCGCTCTGTCTTGGTGTGCCAGAGGGGTACGATGTTGTTTGTTTGTGTGTGTGTGTGTGTGTGTGTGTGTGTGTGTGTGTGTGTGTGTGTGTGTGTGTGTGTGTGTGTGTGTATGTGTGTGTGTGTGTGTGTGTGTGTGTGTGTGTGTGTGAATAAAGTGTACAGGGATAACTATGCACATGGCAGAAGTCTGCAACAGCGGCTTAAATGTGCAGTGCATTGCGGTCGTAATGGGACATTTATTTTCATTGGAAAGGGTTCAAGAGTTCTCCTGCAGCCATGGGAAGAAAAGTGCTTAGCAAATATGTTGGGAGGTAAACATGTTGCCTTCTTTCTGTGGTTGAGGGAAAGCCATCCTTCAATGCGTAACGTTCAATGTTCCCCTTGCTTCTTAAACCACTTACTGAGTAAAGGGATGGCAGGGATTTGCCTGCCAAGAAAAAAAAAATACAAAAAGAACCCTGCTTTGAAGTTCAGTCACCTATCACAACCCATGTCTTCATATCGACCAATTTCTATGCTTTACTTGGATTTAATTTTTTTTACAAAAACTCTGGCAAATAGACTAAACAAATTTATAGAATCCATTATTCACACAGATCAGACCGGGTTTATCCCCAATAGGTTTTAATTTTTTAATGTTAGGAGGGTCCTAAATATTATGTATAACAAATTCGACAGCGCTTCCAAACAAGCTGTTTTATGTCTGGACGCGGAAAAGGCTTTCGACCAGGTTGAGTCGGGGTACTTGCTCAAGGTGCTGGAGGAGTTCGGTCTTGGGGCCCCTTTCATTTCATGGGTGCGCTTAATATATGCCCATCCCACCGCCTCCATTCTAACAAACCAGAACCCTGGCGCGTGCCCCTTCAGAGGGGCACGCGCCAGGGTTGCCCCCACTCGCGGCTCCTCTTTGCTTTGGCCATCGAGCCACTAGCTATTAGCATAAGAGGGCACGCACTTATAAAGCCAATATCACTAGGTGGGATGGACCATAAGATCTCTCTGTACGCAGATGACATCGCCCTTTTTGTAGCCGACCCCGAGAATTCCATTCCTCACCTACTCCAGCTAATTAATTCCTTTGGCGACGTCTCGGGCTACACCATAAATTGGCAAAAAAGTGAACTCTTGTCTTTAACAGCAGATCTGGACTCAACATTCCTAGCCAATACGCAGTTTAAAACAAATCTGGTCAGTATAAAGTACCTGGGCATTAAATTATCTAAAAACCCAAAGACACTTTTTAAGTCAAATTTTACAGAAAGATTGAACAAACTAAAGGAGAACATAGAGAAATGGAGAACATTACCAATCTCCCTTATTGGCCGTGTGAACGCAGTAAAGATGGTTTCCCTGCCGAGACTTCTGTATCTATTTCAGAATGTGCCAATTTACATCCCTAAATCTTACTTTAAGTCAATTGATTCCATTATAATGCCTTTCATTTGGGGATATAAAGCACATAGGATCTCAAAAGCCCACCTTCAGAAATCCAGGGAGCATGGCGGACTGGGGTTAACGTGTTTTTTACATTATTATTGGGCTGCCAATGCTAGTCATGGTGTATTGGCAATTTACATATGAAAAAGATGTTAGAACTGAACTGCCCCCCTGGTTGGTTGAAAAAAGCCTGGCCCCAAAAACTTATCTTACTGCCCTCCTTTTCTCTTCTCCAAGACCACCTGCCTCCTTTAGAGGAGACCACTTTATTCTATCCAATGGTCAGAGAATTTGGAAACAAATTAGGAAGGCCTGTGAACTACAGAGCACTACCATACATGCCACACTTTGGCATAACCATGCCTTCCCCCCATCGTTCACAGATTCAGTATTCAGAGATTGGAGCCGGAAGGGAATAGTAACAGTAGAGGACCTTTATATAAATGGTCACTTTGCTTCATTTGATCAGCTAGTATCAAACTTTTCACTGTCCAAAGCTCAATTCTTCAGGTATCTACAGTTGAGGAATTATGTCAGAGAGAATATACCATCCTTTGAGTCCCTGCCCGCAGATGATCCATTGTCCAAAACTTTGCTAGGCTCACCAGAAGCTAAAAACCTGATTTCATCTTTTGTGGGAATATTTTTAGACCAGCAGGACAAATCCACTTTAAAAATAAAGCAAGCCTGGGAAAAAGACTTAAACATTGGAATAGCTGACGATGAGGGAGCGCTAAAAAGCATAAAATCCTGCTCTATAAACTCGAGGCTTCAGTTAATTCAATTCAAGGTCACACTTAGATTGCACTATTCTAAGGTTAAACTGCATGGCTTTTTCCCCAAGTCTTTCACCCTTATGTAACAGGTGTAAGATTGCAGAGGGTACACTTGCTCACCATTTTTGGGAATGTCCAAATCTTCACAACTTTTGGTGTCTTGTATTTAAATGGTATTCTGATGTTTTGGATGTTTCCTTGGCCCCTGATCCGGAAACTGCCCTGTTTTGCCATTACACAGCCCTGGAAAGATTGGATCATGATGCACGCACAATCATAATTTATGGAATGGTAATTGCCAAAAGATGTCAATTAAAACTGTGGAAATCCAACAAGGCCCCTCGGTTTGATGATTGGCTGAGGGAGCTGGTGAGCATTTTACACATTGAAAAGCTGAGGTACGAGATGTCCGAACACCATCACGGATTCTCAGCTGTATGGGGCCCAGTGCTCCAGGACATAGGAAATTAGACTGTGTGAGGTTTGCCCCAGTTTTGTTTTTGTTTTAGCTTTGTTTTGTTTTTTGTTTATTTACATCGTATTTTCTTACTAATTTTGTCTTAGTTATTTATTTCACTTCTGTTTAAGTGAGGGGGGGAGGGGGGGTGTATGTATTGTATGTGTTTACTTATTCTGTTTTTAGTTTGTTTGTTTTATGTTTGTATGTAAAAAAAAATGCAAAAAATAATCAAAATAAAAGCAGTAGAATCAACCACCAAAAAAAAAAAAAAAGAACCCTGCTTTGAAGTTCAGTCACCTATCTGTCGCATACGTGGGAGAAAGTGGTGAAATGCATCGCAAGGGATGTGTCAAGAGCATTTTACAGTGTGTGCGAATGGACTGCGTCACACTATTCTCTGACAAGCTTTTTGTCAAGCCGGAGAGGTGTGACACAGGGGGGGGGGAGAGAGGGGAGGGCTGTCAGCAGAAGGAGATGGCAGGGATTTAAAGTGGTTTTCATGAGAGGGGGGATTGCTCCAAAAGAAACTTGGCAACAGAGTCTGCAGGTTTCTTATAGACTGCAGGTGATTTCCCCTGTTCTTCTTCTTCACGGTGCTTGACAACAAGCTTTGGAAAGAATTCTCAGTGTTTTAATATGAAAATATCCAGATGTTCAAACTGAGCGATAAATACAGAGGAATTTTTTTTTGAAGAAAAGCGCAAAAAGGAGGCGACAGATGACAGTGAGGGGGCCTCAGATCACTGTCATACACTAACTCACAAATGCTGTTTGGTACATGACACAAGCTGAAGGACACCATGAACTGTAACTGCAAAAATAAATTAATTAATTAAAATAAATAGATAAAACAAACCACTGTTTGACAGATACAGTATGCACTGTATTTAGTCAAGATCAAGATTGATCAATCCAGACTTTAGCATGATGCCTGTAATGCTAAAGTCTGGATTGATCAATCTTTGTTCCTTCCTACTTTGCAGTGCAGTGTCAAACGCTATCAACGTGAACAGCATTGAGTTGCTTTCTTGAATAACCGCTGAGACATCCTACATCTATATTTAATCCACAAAACCTCACTTCTGGCTGAGCCTTACACTTTACTGACATCTATCAATATCCATAACCGTTATATATTTTATGGTTTCAAGATGCTGCTGACTGCAGTGCTGACAGTTCTATATTTAAAAATAAATGCAAAAAGGAAATGAGAAACACTTTCCTGAAGGCATAATTAATTTCCACAAAATGCCACAATTTAAACATATTTGGGCAGAAATAAATACAGTTATAATGTTGACAGTGCATTTGACCTTCGGAGCTCTTATTTTATGAGAAAATCTTTTTGGAATGAAAGCAGTCCAACTCTCAGACTTCGATTTAAAAAGATTAGTGTGGGGAAACCCAGGTGTGACAAAATCAAACGAGGTCAAGCTGGACTTAATACTCCTTCGCATTGCTCTTTCCACCGGAATAAATAAAAAAATACATAAAAAGTGTGCAGACAAGTCCATCATGCTCAGGTAAAGTTACAGGAGTTGCAGACTTGTCTCAACTCCCCTTCTGCCTGTAAATCCTACCGAGACCTCTAAAACAGCGTAATGTGACAGGTTTCTAACGACTCTGGGAGCTGCACACATTCCCCCTTCGATGCTACACAAGTGCTTTTATGACTTCCTCACCCTTCAACCAGAGTCCTGTTGGCCAGACGGATGCAGTGCTCCCACAGGACGTTGGACACAGGCAGCGGGATGCGCACGTGTCTGGAAACATCTCCCAGACGCTTGTTGAACTGCTCAAACTCCTAGGAAGAAAGCACAGGTGAACAAATGCAAGAGTTAAAGGTGCACTATGTAACTTTGGGTGGGTCAGATATGTGAACATTTTTCTAAGGTATATTCTTATAACCGAGTAATCAAAACTTAACTCACAAGAAAATTGGATCCCTGGAACACTGTTTAAAAGTTATAAAGCTGCCTCAAAAGTTACAGTTTGACTGTTCATGTTTATAGCAGCAGGGGCCCACAGTTTTGTCGACAAATTCTAGTCTTACGTTTTGATTTATGATGATAGAATTATTCAATACTAAGAATTACATGTAGAGTAAGTATGTTTTGTAAACTAACTGCAGGCTCTGGAAATGTAAACAAATCCCCCTTCTTTGATGGTTAAAGGTGCCATAGTGCATAGTAAGATAGTTAAAAAAAGTTGAAGAATTGAATAACGTTTAAGAGGCGGATTTCTTTCATTGGACATTAAACCTGTATTATAAGGACATATCCTCATAGGTTTAGTGTGGAAAAAAAGGTGGTTATAAATGTCATTAGCTTGTACATGGTCTATTGGAATGGGGGGAAAAAACAACATGCTGACAGACACGAACAGACATTTATAAACCCCACAGTAAAAGTCGTCAGGAACAACAACATAAATTGATTTCCCGCTGACTGGCTCTCTGCTCCTCTCTGGATGAGGCCCAACAACAGCTCCCACCACAGTCTACACAACCTGGAGAAGCCCAACACAGTTATTAAAGTGCCTCAAGCTGTGACTTGAGCAATCAAATTATTTACAGTCAGCCTGCGAAGAATAAACTGAGTCAGCGGTTTGGTGTTAATCTGGTGTTGTAAATACTTCGGTCATTTAACACAGTACTTACTCCTAATAGAGTTACGAGCAAGTCAGATCAATAAAGGCCAAATCCCACCAGCCACCACCCAGACTAATCATGCGTATTAAAACGAATCATTAGAGCGCCACTGATTCTGAGTACTAGGTCATGTTTGGGTACATCCCAACCCCGGACACTCATTCATTAGCTTTTTGAGCCCTTACAGTCAGCCTTTGGCCCTGGGTCTCCAAATGTTCTCTCTTTTATGTTTTGACACAAAGATAAGTAATATCCCAGAGATGCAGGCTTGCAGGACACAAAGGAGGAGTTCCAGCTTTGCCAAACACTTGTTGTGAACCCAGTGCACTCTTGAGATGTTCAATTATGGATGGAATAATACAATTGCGTTATTATGTCGCTGTTTAAAAAGGAACACATTGCAGTGCATTGAGGCGCTGTATGTGAATATGATGGATATGTCTCAGGAGAGGTGTGTGGGTTTCTGGTGTACGTTTTGCAAATAAATGACTACCTGACTTTAATTCAAATTGCATCGTGGTAAAAAAAAAAGGAAACAAATTAACCTGGATTTCTTCTATAGCGTACACAACCGTCGTTAACTATGAGGCCAGGAATGAAAACGTGATCTATTCACAAACAGTCCCGCAATAGTTTCTGACTTAAGCATTTTGTCAATGAAGTCGTTCCAGGGCCGCTGCATTTCCTCGCCACTTTATATGCAAATCAGCGCCATTGTTGAATGCTACTGATCAACCTGAATTCATGAATAAAATATTCCCCCGTGTGCAGTGCGACTAAATGTAGCACACTCATTTTCAATCAATGCACATGACACAATCCATATGCATAATGAGAGTCTGACAAGTTGGCAGAGAAGTCTATTAGCAACTGAAGGGGAAAAGTACATGCTGCTTGTAACATGCATCATGTAAGTCCATTAGCTGGTCGATTTTGACATGGTTTGGCAATTTAGCTTGTGAGCTAATTTACTTAGACTTAACTACTGAGCAGCAAGAGCCAGGCTTAGATTAATGACCATATATGATCAAAAGTTGAGTGGTTTTCTTTTTTCGATTTAATAAGCGAATAACTTTTTAACCATGGATGTGTATATATTTATGTATCTGTTTTCAGCAACATCTGTTATTCAATCAAGGCCTTTTTGAGACATGCTGGTGCATATATGCATGGGGATTTGTCTGACTCAGACGCTGGCCTGTTCAGGATTTCACACCACAGCGAGCCCTTCAGACCTTTCAGTCTCCGAGCGTCAGAGGCGAGAAGAAACCAGCGCTGCGTGTCCTTTCACCGCATGCAACATTTATAATGGGATAAGTGGCCGGCATGCATAAAAACACACATTTAGTGGAAAAGTTCCAATTCCAAAAGTACCACTGAGCTCACGTCCTTAACAGAGCTGAAACTTCAGCGCCGATCTACATTTAAACTTTTTCAAAAACTCATCCATGTACTAAATTATTCACCCCCCATCCCAAATATTTTATGGTAAAGATTCCCGCATGAATTTAAAACTCAAGAGGGAACATCAAGTGCCTTAAGAGTTCTTGACTTCAACTGAATAAAGGGAAACACTTCATGTAAATGACCCAGATTGTATTTAAAAAGCCCCAAAACAACAACATAACACTGAGAGGAAAATCCCTGTTAGATACTGTATATCTATAACATCTGCATGTTGTGCTCTACTTGAAGGTTCAGTAAGCGGAATGGTCAGTTTAGCTAACTTCCTGTAACTGACTGCAGTTAGCAGTCCCTTCACGTCACCACATTAATGCACTGCGGTCTTCAAGCAGCGAGTTATCTAGCACCATCTCAGATAAGTCAGTGTGATAAAACATGATAAAAATCATCAAAACAGACATTGGAAAGGATTTTTACCTGCTCCGCCATTGTAGCCGCATAAATATTCACCGATCTGTCGCTCTGCGCGTGCACCGGCAGTGAGGCAGTGAATTTTTGCTGATTACACGCAGAGCGGGTGACAGAGATCGGCTTGATGAAACGCGCACACTATGTAAGTTATCACTGTATGAATAAAGAGCGATTGAAGACTTATATTAACATAAATAAATTGCTTACTTCACTTTTAACTTAATATGGGTGACTGAGAGGACTCCAGTGGGCATTTAGTATTTGAACAGAAAAAAACTTGTGGCATAAATGATGCAAAAATGATTACATTATATCTATGAAATGTGATTAAAAAGCTGTTCCAATGATCATCTTTGGACAGAAACCTAATACAAATTAGAATTGAAAACTTGGCACTGTGACTGATTTACATTATCTTAAAAACTTGTAAGCTGAACTAATTGATATCTTTATCTTAACAGTGGACACAAATGACTACATGCACTATACCATGAGAGGGGTCACATGCAGTAACACATCAATCCACCGATAATCAAGAAACAACTCTGCATTTCCCCGAAGAGATTTTTGAAGCTCATTACTATTGAACAAAGCTAGCACCTGTCTGGTAGACAAAGTGGAGCATTTAGCATCTAGTTATCCAGATATTTCCCTTGGGAGTTGGTGACGAACAAAAGAAACGTAAACAAAGACTCAATATTAGACAAATAGACGTACATGTATAGCTTAATGTTTAAATAAGCCACTGTATACCATGAACAAAAACAAGACCACAGCTTGTCATAATTAACGCTGTTTTAACACTAACCCCTTAGTATGCCCGTTAGCGGGCACATTTGTATTTCTCATTCAACACTACCTTTAGCAGGACGTCCACGTATACATTATGCTGCGACATTATCTCCCTGATGTCCCATTTCACTCCGGCCATCATGAGCAACATCTGTTCGTAGTCGATGGCCTTGGCTGCAACAATCCAGTATATGGGTTTACGCAGTTCACTGGCAGTAGAGACGGTCTGACGGAAGGAAGGGAGAGTGTGTGTGTTATTTTATGTTACGTGAGCAGTAAACGGCGACGAGGCAGACATGAAGTCAATGTCTCTTCGTTGCGCTGGTACCATAATGCCAAGCATTGCACAATATTTCCAAGAGTGAAGATATAGAACATGGCATTAATAGTGGTGTTTTGGGCACAACAGTGTACCTGAACATTTAAGTAACACAACAGTGTACAAACATGAAGTGACAGGCAATGTTCTCTACTTTGTTGACTGAATGCTTGGTTGCAGTCACACAGTCATTTGTCACCAAGGAGAAATAAGCTCTTAATGAAAAGAAAACAGGACGGTGATTGCCAATAAAGAAGTGAATGTCACTGGAATATTTTTTTTTTCAGAGCACAACAAATGAAAGCTACTGTGCGCATATGCTACAATGTATCTAGAATACTGCACAAGGAGTTGGAAGAAATGCTGTCTTTTTTGTATTGAATTTTTCATGATATTCAATTCAAATAGTTGCAAAACTGTCTGATCATCAGTATTTCAATTATCGTGCATGAGTCATTACATTCATTTGAACAGTAATGGTAATGGTGATTCTTACAAACATTTTGATTCTATAACAGATTTAAATACGTGAATGCAAAAGCTATGATGAAACTGTGGTCGGATGCCTGGTGAAACCCTACGTGTACTGAACATTGACAGTTAGGGGAGGGAAGGGGCACCAAGTTTACCTGGGAATAAAACTGCTGGAGGAATGGCTTCTTGGCTGCGGGCATCATTGTGTCCAGGTGGGACTGGAGGGATTCAAATTGTTCAGCCAGAAATACACTGAAAAAAATGAAATAAAATAAAAATAAAATACAGTCATTTATTCAGTGCAGTTGTGGCATAATGTGGTCTGAATAATATTCTGGCAGATAAAAGTACTATGTAATACTGTATACTATAGCAGTTACAACCTGTTACAATTCACAAAACATCCTTTTATTCTAGAGCAGCACACACAATAATATTTTACAAACAAAGCTTCTAGTTTGTGATGCACCACTAAATATGGCTCCCCCAGTTTCCATTGTTGTAGCAATCTAATTCCTCCCCACGGGATCATTACAGTTTTATGTAATACATAAAGTTGAACAGACTACAGCGTTGTCACAACATAAATTATCCTCTCGTCCCCGCACTCCGTGGTCATGTTCGGTCCAAATATTTGTGAGTTCTAAATCTTAAAGCCATGCACCTCACACATAGTATAATTTATGTCCCCGGAATCTGGCTGCTGATTTCACTATGAATGGATTTTAATGATCCTTGAGAAAGAAAGACAGGACAAAAACATATTATAAAACAAATATCTGATGGTTCTTAAGTCATATCTTTCATTGAATAAAGACTGACGGGGTGAGTTTGAGTGGCCTTATGTTAAATGTAGAGTCAGTGATTCTGGAGAATGCTTCTTGTTGTCAAAAAATATTTTTTTCATCAAAACCAGTGAATATCTCCTGACGATCCGCTACCTGTCCACACTGTGTTTTCCCCTGAAAAGGATTGCAGAGATATTCACTGATTTTGACAAAAAGTGATTTTGTCAACAGACTGCTGCAGTACAGCGCGGCTCGCACAGTGATTTCTTTACAGTTCCAGGTCAACGACGGCAAAGCAGAAGGAAAAGAAAACAACTCAACACGACTTAGACTAAAGACCCATGAGCTGCCTCCGCTTTCTGTTCTGAAACCTGACCCCACTAGAACGCACCACTCAACAACCAATCGAACAACTATGTAATCCTCCCACATCGATTTCCCTGGCTCTTACTAAGCTGAGTGAAAGGATTCTTTGACATCAGACGACAATACTAAAGCTATTAGACCACAGAATATGTGAGTTTGTAAAAAGGCAAAAAGAAAACATCTCATCAAGATTTTACTGTACAATTGGAGAAACATACTCAAAACAGTGCATGGTATGGTCGGGGCTTATCGCTGTCAGTTGTTAATACAGCCTGACTGATAATGGAGATTTGAGGCTGCTACCAATTTCAGAATTTTACAGTTGAAATCAGCCCTGTGGTATTTTTTTCACAAGTAAAATATATATTTATTTTTTATCAAGATGACTTTATATGAGTGAAACATCATACACTATACATCTTGAGGTCTCTGCTGGATAAACTATATGATGGTGACCCTGATCTTAATTTACCACAATACATTTATTTTGCATGTCCTTGGTGCAAGTTGTTGGACGGCATTAGAACCCATACCATTATATTTTTAATAAGCTAATATCGGTCAAAATACATCATCTGCCTGGCATTTTGAATCTGTTCATCTCAAATAGTTATTAAAAGAAGAACTACATCTTAATTGATATTTAATATTTCAATTTTAGTCAACTAGAAAATATGTGTTGGTATTAAATATTAAAAGGGCTGATTGTATGATGTAAAAACAGAATTGTGAAAGTATCTCAATTATCTACTCGTTAAAGCAACTTGTTTTTTTTCCTTTAACATTCTCCATCTTTTTAAAGGAGGATTCATAACAGAAGTCTTTATATTGAAATATTAATGACCTCTTTGGTCAACAGAAAATCTGAAAGCACTTCATTAAAGACAACCAGCGCAACCATAAATGAGCCCAGTGGACATTTGTTCTTTTCACGGAGCAGAGAAGATCCCATTAAGGTTAACTGGAACAGCTTGTGTTTACTCTCTGCAACACGGTGTGGAAAAAAAAGAGCGCGCACACACATCTGATCACGCTTGTTAAAACACGACATCTGAAAAACGGTTAGAAGTAAAAACAGCAATCGAGAGGGGCACAGTATAGAGCGCCCATCCATCTTAGATTTTTGGCTTAGAGGTCTCTCACACCTCATTGGTGCATCCATTTACATAGTGAACACCTCTCTGCAACTTAAAAGGGAATATGCTGAAGCTGTCAGAGGTGCTGTCTTTTCTTGTAACACCTTTTCAAACTGAATTTCTTTTTTTCATGTAGTTCTGCCAATCTGCCCAGAATAAGTCTGTACGCGCTCTCTAAAGATAATCTTTTCCTTTCAAACTTTACCAAAGAAATATCATCACCCCTGCACTTTGGCTACTTCACCTTCATTATTCTCCTGAGCTGCCTTGTTGAGTGCCTCTGATACATGAAAGACGTTGTGTGAAAGAGTGTATGCCTATTCAGCATCTCTGCAGCAGTGTCCATATGGGCTCTTTTTCTTTCTAAAGCACACTTGTACAGCGCAGGCTTCTAAGGGTCCAAGAGTCGTCAGCGCCGACCATCATTTGACCTTATATGTACGAGGGCGCTTTTGTGTGCGTGGATGTGCTAGACTAAGATACAGCACACTCGCCGGGCAAGAGCCAGACAGTACATCACTAAGTGAGCAACTGATTGCGAGAATTGAACACAAATAGTAAATTATAGGGAGAGGGCCAGGAAATCAAGTGAGGGGTAAAATAAGGTTCTGCGTCTCTCTTTTATATTCAATGATCTCTTTTTTTCCCGTTGTCTTTTCAATTGAACGCTGCAGGCTGTGCAGATCTTTGATGTCCAGGCTGTGTGACGCTGAAATTAAATTACGACCACCTTGAAGCGAGGCAGTGAGCGAGCACCAGCTCCTTAACTTGACCACAGTCAAATGCTTTGATGGATGTAACTGCCACGTGCGAACAGCCCACTGCCAGAACCCACGAGTGACGACACAGCTGTCGTTATCTCTTGCCCTCCATATGAGAGGTAAGAATTATGGATATTGCCCTGTGTCTTAAAGCCTCTGGAAAGCTGGTCTCAAATTGTAAAAATCAATATATGAAATCAAAGTTGGGTGTCTCCATACGCTTTTTTTTTGCATTTTTATGCTTTATTGACAGTGTAGAGACAGAGTTGAAATGGGGCAGAGAGTGGAGTGACATGCAGAGAACGACCGCGGGCTGGAATCGAACCCGGGTCCGCTGCTGGCCGAGGACCATTGGGGGGACGCCCTATCAACTGAGCTAAGGGCGCCCCCCTCCATACGCTTTTACAAAAATCTGATAATAAATGTTCATAAATAAACCAGAGCGTAGCCGGCCTCATCTAACCCGAATATCTGTAAAGTTTATCCAACTCAAATGACAATATCTTTCATTTGGATTGATAAATATGCACTGTCTTCAGATGCCTACTAACTCCCAAAATGACATAGTAAGAATGATTTTGTGTATTTGGGTTGACGGGCTTTAAAGTGTAATTACACTGATTAGTTCAAGTGGTATCACTGCTCAAGTAATTATATGTGGCACTTGTTTTTACTGTGAGTGTTGTGCAGAGTACTTACAGAGACTCAGTTGCCACCACCCTCTGTGCTAGCCCATAGAGTGTGCCACTGTTAGTGAGGATCACCAGTTGGCTGAGATGGGGGCTGGGGACCTTCTCCTTCCTGTCCTCTCCTGGGCCGTGGACTGCTGTGCTCTCCCCCACTGCCTCCTGGAAAAGACATACACACAGTAGGGCAGGCATGTTAGCATGGAGAGTGTTAAAATTAGGTATTTATATTTACCTCAGCTAAGGTGCGGAACTTTTCCATATAAATGAATGTTGGTTACATTCAAGCCTTCGCCAAAAAAGTTGACACAAAGTTAATTAAGCGTATCAGCTCCACAAAACTCTGTCTGTATTGCTCAGTATTGCAGTGTTTAAAAACTGGTGTCAGCCCCTGACGCTAGTGCAGGAGCCCAAAAGAATCCCAAGAAGACTTGAAATGTTTCAGTTGTTGATTCTACTACTAAGAAAAAACCTGGACGAAGAGCAGAAGGAATCAAATCCATGCGTGATCACCTAAGGCTTACCCCCATGTAGATGCAGAGTTCTAGTAATTACTGATAATTTCTCAAGGGGGAAACAGAAGTCACGCACTACATCTTAACTATCAGTGTGAATCGTGAAACGGGGGATTGCTGCTGTGGAAGAGTCCCGTCATACTGTTACTTTAACAGTTGACCTGACACAATAACAGATGTTTTGCTTGCAAAATGAAGACAAGATGTAGATTTATGCTGGTACTGTAGGTAAGCATCAACATAAATTCAATCAACCTTGTGTTACCTCCAAAGCGCACACACTGTAAAATAATGCTGACCAAACACTCTAAAGCGAAAGTATTTATCTTGATATATTCCACTACAGCTCTCCATGCAGAAACTCATTTTATCCCTTCATTTGAAAAACAATGGAAATGGAAAAAGAAAGTTTTCCACGTGAATCCCCTCCCATCAATCACAATAATCTATATTTACGTACAGCCATTCCGATTCCATGCAGGAGGGGGCAGATCATATTATTTTCTATACGGCATGTCATGGAGAAATGATGCATCACACAGGCATGTAGGGCTTTGCAGTCTGCAGCTTCAAAACCCCCTGAAACAGCCTCTGGCAGATCAGTAGCAATCACACAGGTAATGAAGGAATGGGAGCTGTCAATGCTGTACCATATCATCCACTTAAATAGTGCACTCCGGTGCAATTTGGGTCTGATAATGCGTACGAACACCATTACTCTACACGACAAGTTGACAGGTTTTTTACATTTTTTATTAGAGAGACAGAGTACAGAACAAGGAAGTGTGTAAATCAAAGCAGTGCCAGTGCAAAATTAACTTTTTCATGTTTTTTCAACATTAATGTGTCCCTGGTGTGATTAGAGACTCCTCTTTCTTTTTCTCCACCTCCACCTTTCTGAGAACCTTAGTTCAAAAACCCTGTTTGAGATGTATCTCCCTGTGTGACAAGATAAGCCACGCCCCCACTGGCAACCTAACTTAGCACTACCTCCACCTGTGATAAGTCAAACCCCAAGATACTCCTGTATCTAACTGTCAGTTTGAATATAAACCGGCAGTTAGATCCAGGGCCACTCATTTCTAGTAGAAATGCAAATTAAAATTCTGAACCTGACAATGAGCATAATATGTGGCCTTTAATGGTTACACACAATGTTTCATTAAACAGCAAAAACTCGACGTGTCACTAGTATCAGTTAATACTAGGAAAAAAAGTATTCTGTGCTGAAGATGAAACCAGTGTTGTAAAACAGACAGTGAGATTCAGTTTGAAGAAGATGCAATCTATTCAGTAAAGTCAGATATATAAACAGCCCAGCATCCAGGACGAAAATTAAAAGTATGCAGCCACGTGGACAATTTATGGTTCAGAACTGCTAGACTGATAACAACTCCACCTATGTGAAAACTGCAACCTTTTCTGAACCTCTGCGAGTTATCTCTCCGCATTCAATCACACCTCCAGTCAGTGTTGCAGTAAACCATCATCATGAGTATCAAATACATTCTTATATCACATTCAGAAGATCAACGCATGCTCATTTCACTTCCACAGTGGAGGTGATGCCTCCCCTATTGAGGGTGGGATACATCTCTCTCAAGAGCAACTCTCTGCACACATGAACAACGCTACAACTACTTAAAGTCACAAACGTGAATGGAATGCAACACTCCTCAGCACAGATGTTAAAATCAAACCCGTTCAGCCTCAAATTACAGGAACAGAAACAACTGTTAAGAAATATTATCTTTTAGGTTTTTAAAAGGATTCACATCTACATTTTAAGATATTATTTTTACCTTGTTACTTTGCCTGAGTAACTAGCAGCTAACTTTACAACCAGAATTGAAAGGACAGTGCAAAAATATGTACTGACAGCAGACCCTTTGGCATAAGTAGAAGCTTTCACACCTTGGCCTTTGTACAGCTAAAGGCACTCAAAGTCTAGTTATTCTAAACTCGGACTGAAGGGAGAACAACTGCAGCTCTAAAATATAGATGCATTTTATTGGTGTGAAGGATTTTGTCCAAGTAAATATGCAGAGGCACATCAAGCTTGGCTCAATATCAGTCTTGCTGACTATGGCAATAATAATATTCCTGGCCTGAGGCATTTAATCAAGGTTATTATCAAGATTGTTATGATGTCAAAATAAATACATAAATTAACAATGATGAATCATTGCTACAAAGTTGGTGTTATTTCCTCCAGTCATACTTTAAACATTTGGTAACATCTATGAATAAAGAAAAAGTAATGAGTGCTTGAACTCAACTTGTAGCAAAAACAAGGTCAACTAGAACTGCAAGCAGTTGTGAACGGGGGCCAAGCCTCCCACGCGACTCGGGATCGGGCGTCGTCGTCCGCGGCGCCGGCCCTTCGCTTCACGGAATCCGGGGATGTAAAGTTTTTGAATGTGGGATGTTCGGTTTGGGAGTTATAGACCGAAAGGCAAAAAAATGGCAGAGAAAGATGCTCAAGTGTGTTTTTGGCGCCCCCTTTTGGAGCAAATTAAGAAAAAAGTAGAACCAACCTGAGAACCATAGGACAAACACATGTGTGAAGTTTGGTGTTAATAGGATGAATCGTTTTGGATTTAGGAGCAGTTTGGTACAAGGTAGCTAATGTGCAAATCTTTAAAGCGCTACCGTTTGGTCTTCCGATGGTCGTAGAACAATTATTTATACAACTTTTGCTCGTGGGAGTCGGTAGAGCATAATGGTTTTGGTTTCGTCCAAATCGGGCAAAAACTGTAGGAGGAGGAAAGAAATCCCATACGCAAATGGGCGTGGCCTATCTCAAAACATGCAGCTGACTTGTGGGCATCTGTGGATATAAAGTTTTTGACTGTCAGACTTTCGGTGTATGAGTTATAGCCCCAAACGCGTTTTCTTTGCTTTTTGTGGTTTTGGCGCCCCCTATGGATGACATTCGCAAAACTACGTTAGATAGAAAGATGCAGCTCAATGTACCAAACAAGTGGATGTCAAGTTTTTGAATGTGCGATGTTCGGTTGGGGAGTTATAGCAAAATCAAATTGTCAACCTCTCCATTGTAAAGACACTTTTTTGAATTTTCCCATTTTCCCGCCTAAAGACTTAGAAAATGGCGAAAACAGGCCAAAAAATTGAAAAACTCATTTTTTTAATAAGTCCGGCCCACATAGGAATTTCTTGCCCATATTTTTGCCATAGGCTCAGGTATGCCCCATGATAGTCTCCCTTGAGTTTCAAGAAAATCCCTTTTTTTTTTTTTTTTAAGGGATTTTCGCGAATCTTTCAAGCGCTACTGTTTGGTCTTCCGATGGTCGTAGAAAAACTATTTGACCCACTTTTGCTCGTGGGAGTCAGGAGAGCGTAATGCTTTTGGTTTCGTCCAAATCGGGCGAAAACTGTAGGAGGAGTATGTTTTGGTGACTGACACAGTTTTTGCGACGTAGAAAAAGATCTATCCTATCGCAAATGGGCGTGGCCTATCTCAAAAGATGCAGCTGACTTGTGGGCATCTGTGGATATAAAGTTTTTGACTGTCGGACTTTCGGTGCGGAAGTTATAGCCCAAAACGCCTTTTCCTTTGTTGTAGCGCCACCTAGTGGCCGGGATATCTGAATTTTTTTGTCTGCGTACGGGGTACGGGCCTGGATAAGCCATGCAAGTGGCATGTCCCAACCCTTTACGGTTTGGGCTGCAGCACCACTTTTATGTGGAGAAGAATAAGAATAACTAGAACTGCAAGCAGTTGTGAACGGGGGCCAAGCCTCCCACGCGACTCGGGATCGGGCGTCATCGTCCGCGGCGCCGGCCCCTCGCTTCACGGAATCCGGGGATGTAAAGTTTTTGAATGTGGGATGTTTGGTTTGGGAGTTATAGACCAAAAGACAAAAGTAATGGCAGAGAAAGATGCTGAAGTGTGTTTTTGGCTCCCCCTTTTGGAGCAATTTAAGGAAAAAGTAGAACCAGACTGAGAACCATAGGACAAACACATGTGTGAAGTTTGGTGTTAATAGGATAAATCGTTTTGGATTTAGGAGCAGTTTGGTAAAAGGTAGCTATGTGCAAATCTTTAAAGCGCTACCGTTTGGTCTTCCGATGGTCGTAGAAAAATTCTTTACACAACATTTGCTCGTGGGAGTCAGTAGAGCATAATGCTTTTGGTTTCGTCGAAATCGGAGAAAAACTGTAGGAGGAGTGTGTTTTGGTGACTGACACAGTTTTTGCAATGTAGCGAAAGAAAATCCCATATGCAAATGGGCGTGGCCTATCTCATAAGATGCAGCTGACTTGTGGGCATCTGTGGATCTAAAGTGTTTGACTGTGGGATGTTCGGTGTGGAAGTTATAGCCCCAAACGCGTTTTCTTTGCTTTTTGTGGTTTTGGCGCCCCCTATGGATGACATTTGCAAAATTACGTTGGGTAGAAAAATGCGGCTCAATGTACCGAAGAAGTGGATGTCAGGTTTTTGAATGTGCGATGTTCGGTTGGGGAGTTATAGCAAAATCAAATTGTCAACCTCTCCATTGTAAAGACACTTATTTGAATTTTCCCATTTTCCCGCCGAAAGACTTAGGAAATGGCGAAAACAGGCAAAAAAATTGAAAAACTCTTTTTTTTAATAAGTCCGGCCCACAAAGGAATTTCTTGCCCATATTTTTTTGATAGACTCAAGTATGCCCCATGATAGTCTCCCTTGAGTTTCAAGAAAATCCCTCTTTTTTTTTTTTTTTACAGATTTTCGCAAATTTTTAAAGCGCTACCGTTTGGTCTTCCGATGGTCGTAGAAAAACTAATTGACCAACTCTTGCTCGTGGGAGTTAGGAGGGCATAATGCTTTTGGTTTCGTCCGAATCGGGCGAAAACTGTAGGAGGAGTATGTTTTGGTGACTGACACAGTTTTTGCGATGTAGCAAAAAATGTATATATACGCAAATGGGCGTGGCCTATCTCAAAAGATGCAGCTGA
The DNA here is from genome assembly GCF_949987685.1 of Ammodytes marinus. Lineage (NCBI taxonomy): Eukaryota > Metazoa > Chordata > Actinopteri > Uranoscopiformes > Ammodytidae > Ammodytes > Ammodytes marinus. The sequence continues at coordinate 18,865,432 of NC_137221.1, forward strand.
CTTGTGGGCATCTGTGGATATAATGTTGTTGACTGTCAGACTTTCGGTGCGGAAGTTATAGCCCAAAACGCCTTTTCCTTTGTTGTAGCGCCACCTAGTGGCTGGGATGTCTGAATTTTTTCGTCTGCGTACCAGGCACGGACCTGGATCAGCCATGCAAGTGGCATGTCCCAACCCTTTATGGTTTGGGCTGCAGCACCACTTTTACGTAAGGAAAAATAAAAAGACTAGAACTGCGAGCAGTTGTGAACGGGGGCCAAGCCTTCCACGCGACTCGGGATCGGGCGTCGTCGTCCGCAGTGCCGGCCCCTCGCTTCACGGAATCCGGGGATGTAAAGTTTTTGAATGTGGGATGTTTGGTTTGGGAGTTATAGACCAAAACGCAAAGAAAACGCAGAGAAAGATGCTCAAGGGTGTTTTTGGCGCCCCCTTTTGGAGCACTTTAAGGAAAAAGTAGAAACAACCTGAGAACTATAGGATAAACACATTTGTGAAGTTTGGTGTTAATAGGAGGAATCGTTTTGGATTTAGGAGCAGTTTGGTACAAGGTAGCTAATGTGCAAATCTTTAAAGCGCTACCGTTTGGTCTCCTGATGGTCGTAGAAAAATTCTTTATACAACTTTTGCTCGTGGGAGTCGGTAGAGCATAATGCTTTTGGTTTCGTCCAAATCGGGCAAAAACTGTAGGAGGAGTGTGTTTTGGTGACTGACACAGTTTTTGCGATGTAGGGAAAAAAAATCCCATAGGCAAATGGGCGTGGCCTATCTGAAAAGATGCAGCTGACTTGTGGGCATCTGTGGATATAAAGTTTTTGACTGTGGGATGTTCGGTGTGGAAGTTATAGCCCCAAACGAGTTTTCTTTGCTTTTTGTGGTTTTGGCGCCCCCTATGGATGACATTCACAAAACAACGTGAGATAGAAAGATGCAGCTTAATGTACCAAACAAGTAGATGTCAAGTTTTTGAATGTGCGATGTTCGGTTGGGGAGTTATAGCAAAATCAAATTGTACACCTCTCCATTGTAAAGACACTTTTTTTGAATTTCCCGCCAAAACACTTAGGAAATGGCGAAAACAGGCAAAAAAATTGAAAAACTCTTTTTTTTAATAAGTCCCGCCCAGAAAGGAATTTCTTGCCCATATTTTTGCCATAGACTCAGGTATGCCCCATGATAGTCTCCCTTCAGTTTCAAGAAAATCCCTTTTTTTTTTTTTTTTTACGGATTTTCGCAAATCTTTAAAGCGATAGCGTTTGGTCTTCCGATGGTCGTAGAAAAATTATTTGACCAACTTTTGCTCATGGGAGTCGGTTGAGCATAATGCTTTTGGTTTCGTCCAAATCGGGCGAAAACTCTAGGAGGAGTATGTTTTGGTGACTGACACAGTTTTTGCGATGTAGCAAAAAATCTATCCTATCGCAAATGGGCGTGGCCTATCTCAAAAGATGCAGCTAACTTGTGGGCATCTGTGGATATAAAGTTTTTGATTGTCGGACTTTCGGTGCGGAAGTTATAGCCCAAAACGCCTTTTCCTTTGTTGTAGCGCCACCTAGTGGCCGGGAGGTCTGAATTTTTTTGTCTGCGTACGGGGTACGGACTTGGATATGCCCTGGAAGTGGCATGTCCCAACCCTTTACGGTTTGGGCTGCAGCACCACTTTTACGCGGAGAAAAATAATAATAAAAGGCCCAACAAGATCAATAGGGTTCCCTGCCCCGCAGGGCTTGGGAACCGCGTTGCTCTGCAAAACGCGGTCCCAGCCCTACTCGGGCTTGGCCCCCTAAATAATAATCCCTACAAGAACAATAGGGTTCCCTGCCCCGCAGGGCTTGGGAACCGCGTTGCTCTGCAAAACGCGGTCCCAGCCCTACTCGGGCTTGGCCCCCTAATAAAAGGCCCAACAAAAACAATAGGGTTCCCTGCCCCGCAGGGCTTGGGAACCGCGTTGCTCTGCAAAACGCGGTCCCAGCCCTACTCGGGCTTGGCCCCCTAACTAGGTGACTGATCCCTGTGAAGGGTACAGCCTCAAACAGAAAGACGGACAACATTCCAAACGTTTCACAGCACATGAACATGACAAATGTGCAGCGGTAATGGACTTAATCCAGAGAGGCCATTAGTACCCACCTATAATACTGGCAAATGATTTAAGACTGGGAACATGATACACATGTTTGTCATTTGAAAGGACGGCATGCCAAATAAACAGAAAAAAACAAAACAATATATTGTACAGACATTGCAGATAAATGAAAAAGGACCGCTGCTGCTGTTCTTTTTGTAGTTCCAAAATAGTTTGGCAACAAATCAGAAGAGTGGAGCTACAGAGGGGTCAAACAGTTCACAGTCCTTATGGAAAGCTTTTGAATTCAAAGGTCTTTGAATGATTTCTTGTTGTGTTTGCATGGGGAACAAAATATGTAACCAGAGGATGTTCAGTGTGAAAAAGACTGTTCTTCTTACCCTCCTGAGAGGCTACTGCAAATAAGTCATTTGAATTTCTTGTAAATAACTTTTCTCTCTCTAACATTTCTACAACATGTCTTCCTTTGGTTGTATCATTGGGTCGCATTATGCACAGTGGCACCGGTATTTGTGTATTCACCTTTGAGTGAATCAAATCAACTCAATATGGGCCGCACTGCATGGTCTGACGTTACAGCGCAGTCTGGGTCTATTTTTAAACACTCCTCATGAGGCTTGACCTTTCAATGACTGAGCCCCTGCAGCATAAACACATGCAAAAAAGGGAAAAACGGTCAAAGCAATGGTTGGACTGATAAAACGTTACATCTGTGACATATATGATTTCATGTGTCTACTTTTACAATTCTGAAGTAGGCAAGGTGGTTTTACCCTTTTTTGGGGGGTGACATGCACACCTTTATTGTGATACAGTGCCTACTTAATCTACTTTTAATATTTGCTTAAATTCTCAAACCTGATCTGATGGCATAGCGTTAACATAATTTCCTGCTATTGTTGCTCTTCGGTTACCCCGAATATTTCAAATATATTTTGGAATAAACATGCATTACTACTTATGATTATGAACACATCTAACGTGTTAATAAAATGGATAAAATACGATTGGATGTGTAAACTAATGTAAAAGAGGCTCTGATGAGGTCGCTTATCTCTTCGCAAAAATTAATTCCTACAAATCAGAGGCTATATAGTCCTTTGCTCAGTTGTCTTAATGTGACGATTATGACTCAAGCACAGCAATCTTTGGAAGTTCTTGGCAACAAAATGCCTCCTCGGAATTCATCAGAAAACATGTGTGAAAGTATGTTTATGATTCAAACCTTTAAAAATAACTACTACATATGTTAAGACATAAACTCTTCAGTCATCATTATGGACCTACCATGCGCTATTTTAGTGAGTTTCTTATTTGACATCCTGAAAGACACGACTGGTCAAACAATTATGATTTCACTTTTATGATGACACTCACTCAAAATGACAAACGGCTTCAGCGAGATAAAAGTAAATTAACTCCATGCGCCTGCTGCTACTTTGCCAAGTACGTGCAGAGGAATGCCATATTGGACCAATTAAGTATCGGGTGATAGATTTTTCAAAGTCATACAAGGGCCTGAAAAAGTGGGGATGAAGCAGACCTTTCCATATAGCATGACTTATAGCGAATAAGTCATTACTCACTTGATTTACATCCTGCAGCTGCTGAAGATATTTAGAAGCTTGAACCTTAAAAAGCAGCTTCTCTGTCTCACTGAGATAAATAGTGAAATTGCTTTTCCACAGTGGCACGCAGTATTTTTTGTTATACAGACAATTTACACTGATGTTTATTGGTCTGAGGTGATTTGCAATATATCGTAGTTAAGATGACAGCTGTCAGAATAGCCACTTAACAATTTCTGGCATGCTGCTAGTACACAAAACTTTAACATGGATTAATGTATGTCTGTACAGAATCTATCTTTGGCTACAATTAGAAATATTGGAAACATTTGGGACAACATTATTAGTTGATACATCGATTAGCTGAGGGACAGAAAAATAGAAGGCAATTACTTTGATAATCAATTCACCCATTAAGTTATTTTCAGGCAAAAAAAAACAGGGGAGAAATACCAAACATTTAACTGGTTTACTTAGAATTGTTGATTTTGTGATGTCAGGCATTTTTTCACCATTTCAAAACTAAAATCATTGATCAAAGAAAGAAAGAACAAAAAAGCATAGATTGATTGATAAAAAGAATCTGTTGCAATTCTATAGAATAAACAGGCAATTGCCTTGAATGGCTCATTTCATATTTCATATGACACCTGCAATTATGCTACAGTAAATACTCATTAGTCTCAAACTGACAAGTTGGCATCATCTGTCCGTGACAATAAATCTCAAACAGAGTAGATTCATTGTAAATAATTAGAAAGAGATACAAGAAGTTTTGACAAGAAAAATCAAAATAAATCTGGTTTAAGCAGTTTGAAATGCTGCATTAATGTTTATTATAACAACCATATGAGATGTCATCTGCGTACAAATACGTCTATCAAAGTCCTACAATGAAATACTCTTGAATCGAGTTGTTGCCTTTTCCAGAGCAGTTTCAAAGTCAGAGCCAACGGCTGAGCACACACACAAAAAAAAAAAAATCACACAACTTCTCAGAGGAAAATGTTCATATCGCCTGAGGTGAATTTGGCAGGTTATGGGAGGAAAATATGATTGTTTTCATTTCTCGCTGTGAAGACCTAAGTGTGCTACTATAAATGATCATCACCTTCTGACCAAGTTTAACACAGACAGTGAACCTGGGGCACCGAGTGACCTCAGCTAAAGCACAAGCAATGCAGATAAAAATAAATCATGCATAAGCAGCAGTGCGCCACTGTAAACAACAAGAGAAAGATTACTGAGTGGAAAGAAAGATTCTTCTCAAAATAGGTCCAGCTGGTCCACTTTGTCTACTTGACAAAATGAGTAATAACAACAATAAGCATTTCATTACATGAAGAGGTACAAATGTCTCTTTATGGCTCAAAAACACTGTTGCTTTCTACTTATAGGGTAGAACCAATTCCCATAAAGCAAACCTATACTATCCCCCGTGAACGGGTTATTATTTTGAAATATGATGAGGCTTTTTTCATCTGGGGTGTTAAAAGTTGATGAAAGGCAGATACTCTTTGCATCTACTTCATGAAAAACATGTTTTGGTTTGGAAAAAAAATTCCTGTATAGCACACATTGGCAAGTGAGACCAGAAGCCAATTTACAACTCTGCAGGTGATAAATAAGGTTGTAATCCCATTTGTTCAACACTGGTGCAGAGGAACAGAGTCAAGTCCACTGATAAAAGATCCTGAATCAAGTTAGTATCTGACAACAAGCCTGGAGTCCCACTCAAACGTGCTATGTGTGAGTGGTGCTTCGTAAAAGGGGACCTCAACTACACAAAGCACAAATTGTAAAATGTATTTAAGGTAAACTGAATCATGTTCAATTAGTGAATGTTAAATATTTTAACCTTGGCATTCATAGAAACTATTTAATCATAAGTTAGTAGGTTGTCTTCAGTGATTCAATATTAATTGACCCTACAGGTGAAGCAAATCCGCCATCATTTAAATTGTACGAACCTGCTAAGGAATTGATCATCTCTGTCATTCTTTCAATATTTCTTTGATCTCTTCTACAAGACAATAGTTTTTATATTGTGAGAACCCTAACCATGAGGACTTTGTAAGGAAACTCTTACCAGCATATCATCCATTGGGCCAGCTATGGTGACTTTGAAAAAGGACACGCAAGTCCATATCAAAGAATTTTATGCCAAATCCTATGTTTCATGACACTTTGAATACTTCATATGAAAAATGATCAATGTCTACAGATGAGATTTGAACAGAAACTCTATTTCCGCCTTTTGTATTAGGGTAAAAAAATAATTTAAATATTCGTTCGGGTGTCTTAATGCTAATCTGAACTGAAGTAACCAAATGGAGGGCAAAAAGCGGGACTGGGGTAAGAGAACAATTATTTTCTTTGAGAGCTGTCAAGGTTTAATTATCTGTCTGGCGCTGGGATAAAAGCGAGTTAATGAACCACTTTAAGACATCTTTACAAAAAAGAATCAAGACTAAAAACTTCCCTGGGACAGACAGCGTCAGTCTCTTGTCATTACCACTCTGCCCCTGGATAAAACTTAACAATAGGTAATGTTATTCCCTGGGCTTCAAAATGCAATTCAATCCTTCAGCTTACAAGATGTTAATATACCTCTATGACAGATGTAGACTAAAGGCCACTTTAATTAATGAAGTTACACTTCCAATAGCAAAGTCTCTTTCTATAACATATGTATATGAACCCGCTCACAATCATACACTGAATCTAAATGCTCCGTCACTGACAACACTGCTGTGAGACGTGGTTGTTTATGAACTCTTAGTAGAAGCTGAACCATAAACACAATCATGTTAAATTTTTTTCTACATAAAATGCTTATCTTAAGCAAATAGGTATTTGTCAAATGGGCAAATGAATGAATCACATTCAAAATATACAATACTTTTTTGCTTTATAACTTGTTTGGACTTTGGCTCTAGTATTTTTTATACATAATACACCTTTAAGGCTGTCAATACACTTGACAAAACTATGGCCTGTAATGTAAAACTGTCAAAGAACCATCACTACAAAGTAACCAATCTTAATACCCCAACATATGGGTGCCTGGTATTCTGTGCGGTCTTTCTGACCAAAACATTATCCTTTCACTTTGCATCGACAGAAGCTAAGGTTACTCTTACAGCCCTTGTTGGCTGTTCAATAGTCTCTTCATAATGCTGGAGTGTCTCTTTCCCTGGCACTGATAAGATGTAATCAATGATCAATCATTAATGTGAATGCTGTATACAGGGGAGTGGAAGTAAAGCCAGCTTTCAGAAAGTAGTTTTTTAAATTAATTTCGGGTGTCTTCATATACTGTAGAAAATAAAGACAAATAAATGACTAAAACCGCAAACAGGAAAAGCAAATGGGCATATCAGCGCTTCAAGAGACTTTTCAATGGAACTGCATTTATTTGAAGCCAAACCATAATTTGATTAGGAAAACCTTCGGGTGAGTTTTCTTTAATTGATTCAGTTCCATTAACATCCAGTAAGAAAGAAAGAAACAGCTCGCCTTAAGAGTGCCTCAAGAGTGCAAATATCATCTTTAATGTCCTTGAGGACCGCTGTATTCAGTTGACAGGGAGAAGGGAAAACAAGGCTTGTTTCTGTCCGTCAGTATTCATGCTGAAATGGTTTCCCCATGTGGAACAGACTTCAATCTTAAGTATGAAGACATCAAGCATCAAAGCCAAGGGAACCCGTCTACCCTTCTGTACTGATTAGAAATTAAGCCCCGGAATGCTTTGGGAGGGATTGGAAAAAACAATTAAGAGGAAAGCTATGATCAAATCAAAGATCAAATACGAGAGGCTGAGATATATACGTAGCTGTGAATGACGACGGATGGTTAAAACGGGCGCATGTTGTGTTCAGGTGTGTGCGTACATGTGCAGTATATATGTGTGGAAGTTTTATGGTATTCAGATGGTACATGTCTGCCATAGAGACACATTGCCTCTAAAGTCCAAAGGGGAATGCAGTGTAGGCGTTACTCGCCTTTCCAATTCAGCATAACATCCTTGCTATTTTGTCGAAAAACAAAACCACCCAAACGCTCAGTTGTAGCAATTCCCATACAACTGTGCACTGGGGAAACAAACTACATTGGCTATCGGCTCCTTCGTTACACTTAAGTGGCCACTGTCTGCACTGATGGCCAGTGGTTTCATTTGGCTCGGACAAATTCGAGATTTCTCCTGAAGTGCTGAGTAGGGCCCACCTCTACTGGGGCATGTATTGAATCATTTGGGTTTTCTGTGCACGTCCACAGAGTGAATTGTTGTGTGCAGCTCAACAGCCTGAGGGAGGTTTTGAGGTGTGCACAGGAGGCCTTATCTGTCAGCAGCAGCAAGCACCTGGGGAGAGAAGGTAGCTCACTTCTCAGAATCAAGTCCATCATTTGAACTGTGTGAAGTATGACTTATATATAGATGGAGGATAGACAAAAAATAGTCCTAATTTTAATTGGTAAAAGAAAGGGCTGCCCCCTTGTAGTCGACCAAACCTAGACCTAGCCCTGTATTTGACGGTAAAGTGTTAAGGTTGCGCGGCTGTCAGCCTGGTTCTCCTGCCGAGGCTTCAAGGAAAAAGTGTCCGAAATAAGTCCCTGCACAGGCGGACACAGGTCGCGACTAATGCCGCGCCTCTTGCGTCGTGCTTGGTGCATGCAAGAGTGTGACAGTGTTTAAGTAATTTCGCTTGAGCCAACCCCTTAAGACTAGCGATAATATCAAACCTGTTTGATAATGTCGGAACGTCAAGACGGGAAGAAGACTGGCTGAAATCGGGTCGAAAGACCACCAAACGACTGAGATTACGTGCGCGAGCGACAACTGCAGCACGACTTCTGTGATTTCAGTCCGACATTGGAAGATTGTCTGCAACTGTCAAATCGCGTGAAATGTCGTGTAGTGTAAGCCCAGCATAAATTGCAGGAAAAAAAAAATCGAGTAAATGAGTAAAATTAAATAAAATCAACTATAAGGAACTGAGCCTTGTTAAAATAAAACAAACCCTCTATGGCTAGACCATGTGGGAATGTAATTGGCTGTCCACATTAGTTTAGCATTGTTGCATGCACTCGCAAGGTTGTCCCGAAACCCACTCGCTTCATTGTCTTAAGTATCAATATTTAGTAAGGCTAATTAATCAGGTTATTTGGGTTTAATGTTTGCTTCAGGCCGCATTTAAGCCCGTGAGATACAGCTGAGGCTATGTCCATGTTAAAAAGACAGTAAAATCCTAATATCCATAGTTTATTAACCTGATCGTCCACACCCACCAGCAAAAATATGAAAAAAAAATATTTTTATTTGCACAGCAAACAACTGTGAGGGGACTTCAGGTTCCACGGGCATCCTGCAATTATGCAGACCTTAAAGGGCAAGAAAAGAGAAAGAGACAGCCAATGAGAGAGAGATATAATATGAACCTTTTTTATACTTATAGTTTATAGTTAAACTTTATTAGGCTGACTTTATCGAACACTGCAGTGGGCATCGTACCAGCCCAGACTGGTCTGAACGGGTAGAGAACATGGAATTAGCATATTATCATGACTTTTAAAGCACCAAATGAATTGCTTGACAGATTTCATTGTAAAATATCATTTCCATGAGGCTGTAGTCAGAAAGCGACGGATCATAAGTATGTATGTCAGCCGGCCCCGTCTTCGTCACCGCAGCTTTAACTAAAAAAATACCATAAAAATATGGCCTTTTCAACAACCAGCGTTTGCAGTCAAAACTTGAAAGACATATTTGATATATTATTCCCTGGTAAAATTAAAAAATAATCTTGATAATTATGTAATCTTCCTTGATATGAAGGAAGCTTCCAGCTGGGGAGTGGAAAGTGATCCTTCAGTTGAAGTTTCTCAATCTATGGTGATTGACTGCTTACTACTCCCCGATCCATCCCGTAGAGACTGGAGTCTTGGCCACGGCGAGTGCACCGGCTGCCAGTCAATTACTGTCAAGTGGATCCTATTGCACTTCTTTGTCACTCTAATACTATAAATTTGGTTCTCATTAGATAAACGTCAAAAGGAATTAGGCCCATCATGTATTTTGTTTAACACCGCCCGGGCTCCTCCAAGCTCAACTCTAGCAACTCAAAACCCCCTAGTTCCTGGTCAGCTCACCTTAGGCCCGACAAAACAGCCAAGGTAAAACAAAGATGAACATGGGCCAAAAAGTGTTACAAATATGTCTAAAGTGACACGGGGCATTTTTAAACTCAGACATTAAGCATTTTATCTTACTGAAAGTCAAAAGTCACTAACAGTTACTAACAGTCAAGAGATGACAAATGCCTCTGCTATTGGTTGCTGGGGGAACCGTCAATGTAGTGTACATTAATCCAATGTATAACAACACACCTGCTGCTGTAAGTAGGCTATAGCCTTAATGTTATTCATTTTATTCTACCTCCAGGGCAGCAATGCATCTCACTGAACTACAATGTCTTGATAAAAAAATCCCAAAAAAATCATCCAATTTTCGGCCAGTGACAATTATTCTGAGATAACCTATAATCGGCCGAATAATCAGTAAGGCTGTAGTAGTGACATCCTGACAACTACAGTGTAAACATTCAAACTGTGGAGCTTAATTATGATCTATAATCCCTGTCAAATGGCAATCCCCTCTGGCCTGTAGCGCTGTCCACAGAGAGAGATAGCACGACACAACAAAGACACCAGTGTGGAAAGTGATGTGCCCTCTTGAGTGACACAGAACTAATGACTGTTCAGTTCAGTGTGCAATGTGTGAGTGTTAAAAGTGTTGCGTGTGTATGTGTGTGTGACATTAGCCAGTGCCTCTCATGAGAGGCAGCGCGCCAGTGTGTGTTAGCTGTGCCAAGCCAGTGTAGTGAACCACAACCACAACACATGCTTATGGATTATCACTCCGCTACTGGGACACAGACAGGAAGAAAAACGTGAAAAGTGTGTTAATTGTTTGATGTAGTACTGACATAAAATGAGACTACAAACCTGTATACTATATGTCTTCATTTATCCGTCTTAGGTTTTTCCTCTTGGTAAATAAGGGTGTTCTACTCCGTTAGTGTGTTTTTTGTGTACCACTGCAAGCTCTTTTCGCTGCCAGATTACTGGTGCCAACACAGAAATTACCCTGCCTCTGTCCTGAATCAGAGCCAGACCTGAAAAAGCCCCACTCTCAGTAAAGTAAAGCTGGGTACCCAGAAGCACGCACGCACCCAAGCACAAGCACACGCACACACACACACACACACACACACCTAATCATCTCAACTCTAAATTGTGGGTTGACATCAGAAATTGTGAGACTCAAATCGAACACACATACACAAAAATAACACAAGGGAATCAAACAACATCACCGGTGAAGACCATTGAAACAAATGAACTGAATACTAACACACCCTTTGTTTATCCTGTCACGGGCACCAATGAAATGGGAGGAACGATACGATGAGCAGTTGTTGGTGCCAAGAGTTGAGAGCCGTGTTATCACTGACACACAGCTGCCAGAGCGAAGACAGCGATATGACAAACAGATAGAGTGGAAAGGGGAAAAGAAGGCGAAGAAATGGCAGGAATGAGAGGGAAAAACAAGCAAGAAAATGGACTATTGATTGACGGACAATCAACTGGTTGAAAGACAAATAATGGTGGTTTGGATGGAGGGACAAGTCAAAGGATAATAATGGAGAGGTGGCCTTAAATTGCAAATCTGTGACAGCTCTCTTAACAATGTTGCCTGCAGCAACGTCCTCTCAACAGCTGTCACAGTCCAACTTTCTGGCTGCCACAATAATGGCCACAGTGTGGGTCGTGGCATCATTCTGATACAGCACTGTCATCTATTCTGCCCTGAGCAAGATCACCAGAGGAAATATTCTAATCGTTACTTTAGGCAGCAGGTAATTCATTTCAAGTCAAAACAATTCAGTTCAAACCTTCGCATTCAAGTAGCAATGCCACATATAAACTTGGAACTTCCTGTTGATGACAGGGGATGTGATTTAACATTATGCAACACGTGTCTTGCAGAGAATGCTAAAGGCAACTACATCTCTGTTACTCACCTCATTCAAAGTCAGACTTGAGTAAAAAAAAAAAAAAAAAAAAAACCCCAGACAAGCAGCAAGGTTTCGGAAAGGTAATCAAGAACAGCGGAGCCAGAGAAATGGAACATAAACGAGGGGATGATCTTTTGCTTTTCCCTCCCGCGCTCCCAATTTAAGATGAAGCCACACGGCACCACGGGCGAGATGAGATGGGATCTCACTGGCGTTCATATGGGACCTCCGAGTCATTACCAGCACATTGCCTTTGGAATCAAACTGTTGCGACGGCGAATCAGGGGAACAAAACTGCCAGGATTCGTGCGGCTCAATTGAAATGCAGTGTCCAATTAACTTTATAATCTGTTTTCAAATGAGGTCTACCCTGCTGCAGTCTCTGGAGTGTGTCGGTGTGTGTGTATTTGTATGCAGGTGTGGGGGGGGGGGATGAGTTTGTGTACTCTACGTAAACACATACACACACTCTTTGTTAAGAAAAAGAGGGATTTATATTCCACACGCACCTACATCCAATTAAACCAGGGAAAATGGAAGATTATTATCATTAGTGACAATGTACAAATAGCAACGTATTTTTTCAAACAGGAAGACACATTCAATATGTATTAGTACTTTAAATGGAAAACTGTCTGTGGGTGAGATTTATGTGTGCAGGTGATGATGTGAAACACAGAAGAGCACAAAGAGAGAGGCGGAGGGAGAGAGAAAGAACTTTTTAGTGTGGAAAGTAGGGCATTTTTCCAACATTGAATGATTTATCGAGATGAGCCAAAATAGTTTTGCATACGAGAAGACTAAAAGCATTCTCCGATACATTAGAGAGGACGGGTTTAGTTACAAAGCCAGAGTCCTTTGTCCTCTCTCCTAGTCTGTAATGGCCACAAAGTGATATGATTATGCTCATCTGAAAAATGCATGCATGAGTGTAGCGTGCACGTATTGCAGTATTAGTATCATGTTTGTCTCTCGAGATAACTCTCTCACAGTGTCGCACTCTATCTCCTCCCAGTCTGTCCACCTGTGTCCATTTCATCAGTTGAAAATGTTCAGAGGATAAACCTATTTGCACATGAGGTAGCTCCTTTGACAGTTGAAAATCCCACACGACTTTGTCAGGAAATGACTGAGGTGTGAATAGTTGATAAAGGCCCCCCCCCCCCACCCCCCGAGGGAAGAGAAACATGTTTCTGCATCACACCGCTTAATATAATTTAAAGTTTTGATCATTATTTATTCTTTTTTCGGTTAGTCTGACTTTTATTTTATTTGTTCCCTCTGCCTTCCTGCTTTACTTTGCTGTAGTTTTCTCCTTCTCAGAAGTCTAACCCAGAACTGCTAAGCTATAAACATCACAGCTAAGTAGATGGCAATGCAATCACTGCTGCATTGACCCGAAAAAAAATTATGACAATAAAAAAATATTCTTTTAAGAAAGAATGTGCTTTGCGCTTACCACTGTGGAACACTTATTATATATCTGTATCCAAAGCCGATGCAGGTTGGTACTTCACATTCTGACAGGCTATACATTAAGGAGGTGAATGTAATTAGAAAGGATATTTGAGTGAGACGGACAGAAAGAAAATGAAAAAATGGAATAACGTTATTCAGGGTCTCACCAATACATTTTCAGTCGGTGCAGTATTTTGAGTCACAATTTGTGACATATGATTTTTTTTAAATCCAATTTAGCCATGCATACAGTAAGCAATATTGGAGTCTTTACTTTCTAATACAGCGGCTCTGGGTATTATACCTGTAATATTAAAGCTAATGTTATGTGGTTTTCTAAAGCTCTAGAACTGGACACTTCTTCTTTCAAAGGTTTTTTTATTAAATGACAGAGTTGCAAAGCAATTGCAGTACAATGGATTATACATTTCTTCCCCTTTTTTTCCCCCGAACATACCCCACCCATATCCCACCCTCACACCCAATACACACTTTAAGAAATAAAAATAAATATGAAACACAAAACTCAACTCAAAGGTTTTTTTATTAAATGTTAATAACAACGGAATTGTAGCACAGCGAGTACAAATTTTTTCCCCTTTTTCTCCCGAACATACCCCACCCACATCCCACCCTCACACCCAACAACACAAAACACACACCACAAGAAACAAAAACAAACAATCAATATGAAAAAAAAGAAAAAAAAACATAAAGAAATACAATTAAATCAAATAAAAGAGGGAAGGGGGTAGCTACTCTTCTATAATTATTGTTGGTTTTTTAAAATAATTTAGGAAGGGGCGCCAAATTCTGTCAAATGTATTCTCGGATCCCTGGGTAGTGTAACGTATTTTCTCTAAATTCATACATGCCATAATGTCTCTAATCCAATGTGAGTGGGAAGGAGGAGCAGGATCTTTCCACTTGAGTAAGATAACCCTACGAGCAAGTAATGAAGTAAAGGCCAGTACCTTCAGCTTCACTTTAGGCAAGCCCGGATTTGGAGCAATGCCAAAAATTGCAGTGAAAGGGTTCGGCTCAATTTGATGCTGAATTACTTCAGAAATTGTTTGAAAAACTGATGTCCAGAACTCAGTCAAGGTGGGAAACAACCAGTACATGTGAAAGAGTGATGCCGGTGCGCTCTTACAGCTTTCACAGGTCGGGTCTACATCGGGGAACATACGAGCTAATTTAGTTTTAGATATGTGGATACGATGTACTACTTTAAATTGCACAAGAGCATGTCGGGCGCACATGGAGGTAGAGTGTATCCGATCCAGGACTAAATCCCACATGAGATCTGTGAAGGCAGAACCGAGGTCCTGCTCCCACAAGGTTCTTATAGCTGCTAATGAGGGGCTATGCAACTTCGAAAAAAGGTTGAAAAACACAGAAATTGAGCCTTTTAATGTGGGGTTTACAGAAAGAAACAAATCGTCATGATTGTCTGGCGGTTTATAAGGGAATTGGGGAATTAACTTCTGCGTAAAATGCCTGATTTGCAGAAATCGGAAAAAATGAGTCTTTTCGATACCAAAATGTTTTGTCAATTGAGAAAAACTAGCGAATAGATCATTAATAAATAAATCGCCAATGCATTTTAAGCCTTTTTTATGCCAGATCTTAAATGCACAATCCACCGTCGAGGGAGTAAACAAATGATTAGCTGCAATTGGGCTGAAAAGTGAAAAATTCTGCATTCCAAAATTCTTCCTAAATTGGGTCCAGATTCGAAGGGAGTGCTTAATCACGGGACTACTGTTGGGAATAGCCGAAGAGAGTGGAAGTGCGGCGCTTAAGAGGGCAGATAGAGACAATGGGCTAATAGCGCTGGATTCCATTGTTAGCCAGACTGGGGCTGAGTCGTCAAGGTGAAAATGCACCCAATACACTAAAGAACGGATGTTAGCGGCCCAGTAATAGTATTGGAAATTAGGGAGGGCCATTCCACCTGTTTGTTTGGGTCTTTGAAGAAAAGCTTTCTGTAACCGAGGGTGTTTACCATTCCAAATATAATTTATCATTAAAGAGTCAAGGGCCTGAAAAAAGGATTTGGGGAGAAAGATGGGGAGACATTGGAATAGATATAGGAACTTTGGGAGTAATGTCATTTTAATTGAATTTATTCTACCTATAAGAGAGAAAGCCAGAGGAGACCACTTTGATAATATTTGCTTCGCCTGATCCAATAATTTGAGGAAGTTCGATAAGGAGGTGGCTGGCTTGGCGACAAACAAAAGTAAGTCATCGGCGTATAATGATACCTTATGTTCAATTCCTCCTCTCCATATCCCCTGAATCTGTTTATTACCGCAAATGGCAATCGCAAGTGGTTCGATTGCAATAGCAAAAAGGAGCGGGCTCAAAGGACAACCCTGCCGGGTCCGGGTGCAGAACTACTTGAGTAACGGCTGTTTGTTAATACTGAGGCAGAAGGGCATGTATATAATAATTTAACCCAAGAAGTGAAAACAGGACCCAAACCGAATTTTTCAAGGGTAAAAAACAAATAATTCCATTCTACTCTATCAAATGCTTTTTCAGCATCCATAGAAGCGAGGCATTCTGATTCAATATTTAATATATATGGGAATATAAAATGTTCATTAACCGGCGGATATTATAAAATGATTGGCGTCCCTTTATAAACCCAGTTTGGTCGGGGGATATGATAGAGGGGGAGAACATCCAATCTGTGGGCGAGAATTTTAGCAAGTATCTTCACATCCGTATTTAATAGTGAAATTGGTCGGTATGATGCACAATCTAGAGGATCTTTATCCTTTTTTAACAACAGGGAAATACAGGCCTGATAGAACGAAGGCGGGAGTTTACCTGAGTCAAATGAGTCTGAGAATACTGAACATAAAATCGGCTGAAAATGTCTTTAAAAAGTCAGATGGAAGTCCGTCTGGACCAGGAGATTTGCCTGATTGCATAGATATTATTGCTGCAATAATTTCCATCTGAGTAATAGGTGCCTCAAGGCTATGTCTCAGGTCTTGAGAAAGGGAAGGCATGTTTAGGTTACTGAAAAAGGTTTCCATCACCGTAACGTCTACTGTACAATCAGAACTATACAAATTTGAATAGAATGTTTTGAACTTTTCGTTTATCAATTTCTGATCTGATGTTGTACACCCACTGTCTGTCCTTATTCCAGGGATGAGTTGCTTCGCTCTAAATCTGCGCAGTTGATTGGCCAGGAGATTACCAATCTTGTCACCATGCTCGTAAAAAGTACTTCTGCTCCTAAGCAACTCAGCAACTTGACGAGAGGAAAGAAGGTTGAATTCTGTCTGAAGTTTTAAACGTTCTTTGTAAAGTTCAGATGAAGGTGAATTAGCATATTGTCTGTCTATGTTCAGAATCTGATCAGCAATTTCAGTTTGTTTCTGTTTTGTACACTTATTTTTGTATGCTGCAAATGATATAATTTCACCTCTCAAATAGGCTTTCAGGGCTTCCCGAATTGTTGCATTGGACACATCTGGTGTTTTATTTATACTCAAAAAAGTTTTAATATGTGTAGAGATGTGTGAAAGAAAACTCTAATCTGTGAGCAACAATGGATCCAGTCTCCACTGCCTTCTTGTATTCTCAACGTCAGAGAAAGCCAGTTGAAGGAGCAGAGGAGCGTGATCTGAAATCACAATACTTTCATAACTGCATGACTTAAGGTCTGACATCAATGAATTATCAACAAGAAAATTATCAATTCGGGTGTAAGTGTGGTGGACATGTGAAAAGAATGAATATTCTCTTCCTGTGAGGTATAAACACCTGTATGGATCAGAGAGGCTATAATCAGCAAGAAATTATTTGATATAACCTGCAGATCTACTAAGAGTGGCAGGGTTGGGGGAAGAGCGGTCTAAGACTAGATCTAAATAACAATTAAAATCCCCACCAAGAATAAGAGAATGGGAATTGAGATCAGGGAGTTGAGAAAAAAAATTCTTAAAGAATTCTACATCATCAACGTTAGGCGCGTAGACGTTGGCCAAGATGACTGACTTATTGTAAAGTTTGCCTGAAACAATAATAAAACGTCCATTTTTATCTGATATAATGTTTGAGGACTCAAAAGGAATATTACTATCAATAAGGATAGCTATGCCCCTAGCCTTACCCCTGAAATTAGAATGAAAAAATTGTCCACACCAGCATTTACTTAATCGCCCATGGTCAGAGTCATGTAAGTGGGTTTCTTAAAGGAAAACTATTCCAGCCCTGAGCCGTTTTAGGTGGGTTAAGACCTTACCCCTTTTCACTTGGTGATTTAGCCCCTTGACATTCCAACTAATTAAATTAAGATTGCCCTTCATCTAGCTCAGTTATAGTGAGAATAAAAAGAGTTGCTCCGATAAGAAAAAGAGAGGCACAAGGACAGAGTAGCAAAATACAGAGGAAAAGAAAAACACACAAAAAAAAGGAAAACATAAATAACTGAAAACACAGCAGGTGATGACTTATCAGCTAAACCCCCAGTTAACACCAACCCATCCCACCCAGACCCCACATATTGCTCTAAACAGCAAACCCCAAAATACCCTTACTAGTCTCACAACAAACATTCCAAGCTTTAACTTCCTGGCCTGTGCTAGCTCCCACATAGGTCTTGTACAATTCACCCCATAACAGCCTAGTAACACTATGAACAATCCAGCAAACTGTCAAAATGACAACACACTAAACAAAAATACCATGCTCACCCAGCAGATTCAAAATACAAACAAAAATAAAGGCGTGAGTTAGACAAGCTGTCCAAATGGCAAAAAAACAAAACAGACATGCTTATCCAGCCATTTTAAAATAGAGATACAAATAAATAACGGAGTGAATTAGACAATACGTCAAAATGACAAGCAACAAAAATGTCACGCTCACCCAGCTGATTTACTCATTTTAAAAAGGGAGACAAAATTGCGTGTAGTACCATCAGTCTGAGAGATTGGCTGGGGATATGAAAAGAACATTTGTCCACAGTTGTATACTCACAGCAGGCAATCGTATTTACTACGGACTCACACCCAATGTAGAGATGTAGTTAGATGCTTCAGAGACGGACCGCAACCACCTTCTCTCGCCGCTCTGGAGAGTAATGCGCAGCTTCGCAGGGAAGAGGAGAGAGGGTCGGAGACCACGCTAATAAAGCTCAGCCATGACCCCCTTGTATTCAGCCCACTGCTTCAAAACCTCCGAGCTGTAATCCTCGTAGAACCGGAGCTTGTGGCCGTGGTATTCCAGCTCGCCTTGTTTACGTGCCTCTCTCATGATCAAGTCTTTAATCTGGTATCGGTGGAAGCGGATGATGACGGGACGTGGTCTCTCACGCGGGCCAGGTTTGGGTACCAAAGTGCGATAAGCTCTGTCCAACTCCGGGGGAGAAGGGAGAGCTTGATTACCAAAAACCTTGACGAGAAGCTCGGAGAAAAAGGCGGTGGGGCGTGCGCCCTCAAGTGACTCTGGTAAGCCCACAATACGAACGTTCTGTCTCCTACTTCTCCCTTCCAAATCCGATAGTTTAGATTTCAGCGATTTGTTATCTTCCTGCAGTGAGGAGCACGTAGCCTCAAGTTGTTCCAGGCGTCCGCAAACAGCTTCTGCATTATCCTCGAGATCGGTTATACGTTTCCCCTGGCCTGAGACCACGGCCTGGATGTTGTCTAGCTTAGTGTCCATGCTGGCGAATGATGACTTGAACTCAGCGGCTATGGCTGCTCTATGCTGCTCAAGCAAGTCCGGAATGGAAGCCGTTGAGCTAGCATTAACGTCAAAGCTAACGCTGTCCGAGGACATATGTGACTCTGCCGAATCTCTTTTTGCGTTTTTCTTTCCTTTAGGCATTTTTCCGAATCAGTGTTAGTGTTACCGGCAATACAAGCACAAAAAAAAATCGATGAAAATAGGGTTTAATCAGTTAAGTCTGAAATAGTTAGTGGGAGCTAGAAAGCGATCGCACCTACTCCATGCTCTGTAACCCGGAAGTCTCCAGAACTGGACACTTCTGAATAATAACGTATACAGTGTTTCCCCCAGCGCTTTATAGCTAAGGCGGCCGCCTTGACCACCAACCGACCCAAAATGTTTTTAATTTTTTTTTGTGCTGCACAATTAATGTACTAGCAAGCGCGATGTGTGCTTGTGCATGGTCATAACTGCGCAAAAGGCCGCAATTTGCGGTAAAAAGCATGTGTCTCCAAGCGTGTATCAGCTGCTCTGTGTCTGCGGCTTTGCGCGCGCTACCGTACCGCGCGTGACTACGGCATGCAGGCGGGAGAGTTAAACGAGCAGAAGCAAACCGACATTTAACTAGTGGCAATAATAAACGCAGTGCAGTTCTATGGGGATATTTAGCTGAACAGAAAGAAGTGCTCTGCAAAGCTAGAACAGTTTAAGACTCCACATCACAGTGGCAACACAACCTATTTATCAGCTCAGACAGGGCAGAGAAAAGTTTGATGAATGCATGAGAGTGATGGCCCAGCCAAGTTTCAGTAAGTGTTTACAGAAGTGCCACACTGTTACTATCTTTGAAATGCATTTAGTAATTTTAAGGGGCTAAACACATTGTATTTATTATTTCAACTATTGAGTTATTTTTCAAACAGCATGCTAGTGTAGGCCAAGAAGATTTATTTTCAGAATTTTCAATGCTGCTTTATTTTTATGTTTTAAATTGGGAAATACATGTTCCAAAACGACCAATAACCTCTGTATTTAAAAAGAAATCAAGCAAGTAGGCTCAAAATAACCATTAATGAATTATAGGCTATCGCACAACAGAGGAACCAGGCTATCGCACAACAGCCACCATCCAAAAAGGAACTTTAAAAAGTTGAATTCTCACTTTGATGTGCATACACATGTTAAGAGTATGGTCCATTATTTGTATTTAGTGTGTCTGTATAGTATTGCACCAAAACAGTAGAAGTTTTCTTTAATTGTGCTTTGTACTGTATGCATGTTTGCACATAAATGTGTACCTGCACACAGCAAACAAAATCGCACAACTGTAAGGTCAGTGTCTGTTGTATTTTTGTATTCAAATTAACAGTTGCCGCGCTGCACCTCCCATGTCCCGGGGCAGTGACCACCTTGACTAAGACATTTTCTGGGGGAAACACTTGTAATGAACAAACATATCTAAAATAACCTACTCCTTTTTAGATGAGATGAAAAAGTGAAAAAAGAGTCGCAGTACCCACATTTGAAATCACATCATATTGGCTAAAGTATGTGGGGGCATTTCACTTAAATGTCATAATCTTCTCCAGGGAAGCAAAACGTCAGTAATATTTCAAACTGGGGCCGGAATAACGTCCAAGTATGGATCCTTTGGACACAGGCCAAAAAAACGCTGTCTGATATGGAGACGAATGAGAGTCAGTGATGATAGATGACACTTGTATCATCATGTTGCAGAGGAGATGGGCTGCAGACAGGTACACTATCAGATAAAAGTGTATGGAATGTACCAGGCTAATTGTCACTATGCAGTATTACAGAAGGGTTGGAGTGATTGAGAGCCCTAATGGAACAAACCACACATCCACCCTGGTGTGCCCACTTAAACGGCTGTAGGTGTGTGTGTGTGTGTGTGTGTGTGTGAGCGACCACTGCTCAGATAATGATGACCCATAATGCATTTTGTGCCGACACGGGCTCAGGGCCACTCTCAACAATAAGACCACACGTATGACCGGGATGGAGAGAGTGGATGGGGGGAAAAATAGAGGAGAGGAGAGGAGAGCATGTTTGTGTCAGAAAGAGAGACAGGCGGTGAGGTATCGAGCGACACTCAAAGACGAACACAGATTAGAACAGTAAAGGTGAAAGTGGGACAGAGAGTGAAGGAAGATTGAAAGAGTCTTACCATGTCAATGAGGTTTTCCTGGATCCGGTTCAGTGTGGATCTCAGTCTGCTGCTGATAAGGCCCAGACCCGATGACTCATACTGTAGAAAACACACACGCACACGCACACAGACACAGACACACACACACAGTTAGTGTCTGCACCTTGGCTCCAACACCTTCCTCTTTCAAAACACACACTTGAGCGGTGTGTGAAAGAACACAAGCACACAAACACAGCAACATGTAGTTTCATCTCAAAGTCAGAGGCAAGGGACCTTTTTATTTTCTGCTTCTAAATTCAAAAGGGGGGGGGGATTGAAATGAAAAGATGTAAAAAAAAAATCCATCACACAAGCTACAAAGGATGACGGAGGAGAGGTTAAATGGAAGGGTGGAGAGGGCACAGCAAACCCTACATCTACATGTAAATGTTTCTGAAATCCCTTTTGGGTGTGCTTGACACAATACTTGAGGGAGCAAATCATGCACACATTTGAGGGGCTTTGAAAAAAAAGGTCAACCACACCACACTCCTACACAAGTGTTGACTAGTATTTTGGACCCACACAAGGTCGGTACAACCTTGTGTATTAGTCACAACACTTCTGGAGATCTACTCTTACCAAGCAAGCAGGGCCCACCATCCTGGCAGGGCCCGCCTCTCTGCCACCGTGAGTTGGCAAAGACGGGCTTGGGACAGGCTGTGCACCATGAATGGACAGCAGAAAGGAAAATAAAGAAGCACAGTTTCAAATAAAACAAATTGAATAAAAAAAAACATGGAAGGAGTATTACAGACTTTGAGAACAAGCATAAAGAAGAAACAAACAAACAATGAGACTGATGCTGATGGTAGTAATTATTTGGAGTACCCTTGCCTCACATTGAATTAAATTAAAATGGTCTTTAATTTAAGAGCTAAAGGCAAACTTTGTTCTCCCTCGGCTCAAGTCAGATAAGGTAAGGAAATACCCAATGAATGTTGAACCATACTGTCAGGATACATTTCTACATCTCTCAGGTGTGATACAAAACTAAAGATGTATGACTGGAGTGTTTGCCCCTATTGTCATGTGTTTCAGGGGCACTTTACACGACAACACGAAACGGTGCAAACGCGGAAATATTCTCGCGGTTGCACTATATCATTTACATGAAAACAGCAAACGCAGGCATGAAACCGCAAGTTTTTGAGATCTACTCCCAGGGAGGATTTTTTGGAAAACACAACGGTTTTGGTTTCTTGTAAACACCGAAACCATTTTCCCTGGTAACGCTGACGTCACAGCTCCACTTCACGTATGCGTAGTCTATAACATTTTCTGTCAAAATACCCACACGCGAGTTAGAAAGAAGACAACATAACATGCAAGGTGTCTCCGCGGCACCATCACTGTGATCAGCGGAGAGTGTCGTGCAGGGCTCAAATATAACACTCGCCAATTTAGTGTAAGCGATTAGTAAGTTATTGAGACCACCCGACACTTTTTCTGGGGAAAGATTTGTGCTCTGCCGGTTTTTCTAGCAAAATAAACGTGTGTAGCTTCTATATGCCAGGGACACGGCTCTCTCTACATTAAAAAAACACTATCCATAGTTCAGCGTGCAGCAGTTAATACCCAGGGGGCAAAGTGATTTTATGGACATGGAGCGTTGTAAAAGGTTGTTCACCAAAAAAGACATCTAGGACCTTCCACGATCACAACCTGGGTGGACAACCTTGTCGACAAGCTGCTGGAAAGCTACAGCGGGCCGACATAGCAAATCAGAACCACTGTTTTTGTGAATGAAGGTGAATGGGGATGGGCTAATGGGGAATTTTTTGAACTTATAGATATCATTATGAAACTTTGCCAGTTGATTACTGACATTAAAACAAAAACTTTTTGTATTACAGTATTTTCCAAAATGTTTAAATAAATATGAAAAATCATCAATATCTTACTAATGATGCGTACATTTGCATATCTGCAAAGTCCCAAAATCTAGATGTTGGAAGAAAACAAAGTCAATTTGTTTTGAAATTTTGAAAACAAAACAAGTGTCCAACTGCCTGAAGCCTTTCCTAATCACAGTCCAAATTTGATCAATACATTTTTTACACAGTTACATTTCATGTGCCATGGACCAAAAGTGTCCTTTTGGAGTCTCCAGCTGGTATTTTAGGAAACGGCCAGACATTCCCTTGGAAAAAACTGTGTAAAAAAATTCATTTTCTATGGGTTATTGATCAAATTTGAACTGTGATCAGGAAAAGCTTCAGGCAGTTGGACACTTGTTTTGTTTTCAAAATAAAAAATTACTCTGCTTTTGTCCAACATCTAGATTTTGGGGCTTTGCAGATGCAAATTTACGCATCATTAGTAAGATATTGATGATTTTCCATATTTATTCAAACTTTTTGGAAAATACTGTAATACAAAAAGTTGTTGTTTTAATGTCAGTAATCAACTTGCAAAGTTTCATAATGATATCTATGAGTTTAAAAAAGTTCCTATTAGCCCACCCCCATTCGCTTTAACAGCTGGTTCTGATTTGCTCTATCGGCCCGCTGTAGCTTTCCAGCAGCTAGTTGACCAGGTTGTCCACCCAGGTTGGGATCCTGGAAGGTCCTGGATATCATTTCTGGTGAACAACCTTTTACAACGCTCCATGTCTGTTTAAAAAAAAAAGGGGTTTTGCCCCCTAGGTATAAGTTACTGTTCAACAAAAGGAGCATTAAGGCTACGGCTTCACAGTAAAAGCATTTCACTGGCTAAACATTAACAGCATTTCAATGGACAAACGTGAGTCGACTTTTATTTTGATGTACGCCTAACAGGAAAGTAGCCGCTCACAAAGCCCCTTCACTATCAGCATGTCTTCTGTTTTCACGAGTTCAATGCAGTGAAATAAGAGGACAGAAAGCTTGTAATTTACAATATTTGTAACCCCAAGCTTACACCAACCGCTTTATGAACGTTAATGGCATTACTTTTCGGTTAAAGTAAAGGTTTTATGCATCAAATTGTACCGGAGGAGCTATCTACTAGGCTGTGTCACCGCTGACTATTGGCTTGGCATGGCTGCTACACTGCTACTACAGCGATTTCGTCCCGTTTCCTCTGAAAACATGTTACGAGGGAAGATGTCAGATAAATTGTGTCTGAACGGGGTTTTTTTTTAAAACCAAAAACGGGAAAACTGTCACGTTTTCACCGTGTAAAGTGCCCCTCAGAGAGCAGAACAGCAAAGATCAAAGGGTTCACAGCTTCTTGAAGGCTAACTTCAAGGATGTTTTTAAGCTTTCAAGTCAGATTGACTATATTTAGACACTTCCTAATTAGCTCATGAGTCCGTTGCAGACAAAAATCAGTTTGACCATCAGTAAGAACAAAACAGCTGTTTAAAAAATACAAATAATATTATCAGGGTTATCTTCTTTTGGGCTTGGGAGGCTTTCACTCAAAAGCCTCTTTTTAAAGGGGCTTACATAAACTACAGCTGTGGGGTTTGAAAGACATGGGCATTGAGGAAACAGGGAGAGTCGACTTAAAGAGGCTATTGAGTTGCATTGTGGTAATTGTAGGATCAGGCATTTTTGGAGCATTTCAACTTGAGGGCTACAAGGTTAGAATACCTCGGCCTCTTCTGCTACGATTTTGATCTGTCTTTAAAAAAAAATATCTTTTGAGTTCTCAGAATTTAGGGATGTGCAATTCCAGATTTTCTGGAGCACCCCTTTAATTAGCCGGCTATTATCCCAAAGGAGTTCAATAGCCTTGGATTTAAGAAAAAAATGTAACCCCTTCTTTTAGAAAAAAATACTTAAAAAAAAGGTATATCTTCTCAGTCCCATCAGTAGAAAGCCTGGCTATTAATGGCGGTGAAAAAAAATCTGTGAGCGAGGCACATAATGCATCTTTAGCATATGTGTGTGACGGAGTCAATAGTGCAGCCGGAATTGACGGGGGGGGGGGGGGGGGGGGGGATATACACACAGATAAATGGAGTATTTACCCCTCTGAATATTAATGTCACCCATTACTCTTGGAGGGGAAAAGTCAAGCAGCTCCATCTTAATTCCAGAGGTGTAGGGCCTAGGTCAAAATATCAGCATATGTGCATAGCAAATTTCCATAAGCTTTTTAAAAATTCATAGGGGGACATTAGCATTTTTTACTGTAGCTACCTCTTTGAGTCAGACTATTCATAAAACTTAATGAGGACTAGAGATACAGTTGGGGGGAAAAAAAGGGAATGTGAGAGTTTTAAAGAGGTACAGACGGATAGATAAAGAGTGGCATTTGAGTAATGAAAGGGGAAAAAGCAAAAGGGATAAAAGACAGGTGATGCTGCGCAAAACATGGAAGATTCAGGATACTGTGTGGCATAAAAGATGGTAGAAAAGAAAGGTGGGTACTGGCAGCCGCAGAATTGACTGAGAAATGACGATAGAGAGTTTAGATAACGGAGAAAGAGTGATTTGAACGAAGGCATGATGACCCACGGTGGTCAGATTGAGATACAACAGTAAATGGGCCCGCCTGACAAGTAGCAAACTCACAACCAGTGTGTCTCCCCGCCCCATTGTCTACCCCTGTGACTGACACACACACACACACACACACACAAACACGCCAATAATGTGCATGGGAGCAGCCCCCGCAGAGCGCTCATCCTCTTTATCTCTTCCACCTCGATGCGACAGAAGTCATTTTGCTGCTATCATTACCACTTCCCTGAGGGTGAAGCTGACACAAATGCCGCTTTCTTTCTGTGTGAGGCACACTATAAATTACATGATGGTCTTTAGATGCAGTGGGGGAGACCGTATGCTATAGTCGAATGGGGATTTTTCAACCGAGATAGACAGCAATGAGAAACAGATGAAAGCAGTGGTTATTCCTCGTCTCTATGTATATGATCTTATAAACATAAACCATTCAGAGAGCCATCTTTAGAAATAAATTCAGGCAATTGTATTGAAGCACCAAACCACTGATATGGCAGAGGTAAAATAGTATTATACAACTGCAGGGCACTGGGAATAAAAAACAAACTCCTGTTAACTTGCGGGGTGTAGCTAACTCAATTCTAAGTTTTTCCAGGACGGTGGTGACTTAATCATATTTTTTTCCAAAGATCATTGGTATATTTTTACAACCAGGTCCATCTGTATAATGATAAATGTCAACTGCTGTAAAAACATTGTATCTAAGGAAGATATGTATTGAACTCAAGGTTATACATTCTGTCCATTTTGGTGACAGTGGAGACAGTCACACATGTAAAAACAGTCTTTGGCAACAGAAAAGGCTTACCAGAAATACAAAAAATAGACCCTTCTTTCTTTAAAGAGTAACTATACCCAGTCTTATAATATCGATTATTCTCATAAACAAGCTTTCCCCCCCACACATTTCACAGCAGTGATTTTCTGTTGCACTAATAGCACTGAGATACATCACAGCTGTGTATGGTCACAGGTACAACCAGCCACAATTGACCACACACCAAGTTGGGATGTGGTCACAACGTCCAGATCCTTACACCTTTCCACCCAAAGAGGCGAGTGCAGTAATGTTTTTCCCTGTCCAAAATCTCGCTCTTCAACATAAATACAATCGAATCAATCGGTAGAGTATTAAGTCAGATATACCGTACCATGTCATTACGTCCAAAGAAGGTGTACACAGCGTACAGGTAGTAGTCGAAGAGCTGTGACACGCAGTGGATGACGTCGAAGGCGATCGGCTTCAGAATGTTCATCATCTGCATGTACTTCCCTGTATGGAGATGGCAGGATTTAAATAGTCACCAAAAATATGTACATTTTTCTTTTTAGCCCAAAATCAATTTGCAATAAATTAAATACAACATCCTTTTGGAGAGAACTTTAGCTGGAGAACACACATTGAGGGCAAGGACTTAAATTCAGCATGAAGGTAATAAAAGCAATAGGCACAAAGGGTGAAGGGGTTTGACAAGGTTACCATTGACCCAGAACTGATGAATGGAGGGGGAAAGGAAGAAGAAGTAAACTCAATCTAGCTGCCTTTGCCTCTGAGACGGCACTGTTATTTTTCAAGCCCTTTTCTCTTGAAGTCTGCGCCAAGAAGCAATACAGCTCCATCAAAGCTGCAGAGACTGAATTAGAGGTGACCGCTTGGAATCGAACCCAAGTCTGACAATTTAGGTTTTGTCAAATGGCTCTAAATCGATACTACCAATTGTGTGGGGAAAGAAAGACAAAAACAACCAACAATTGTTCTTTTGTGCACTAGGGTCTGGGGGTATCCAGTTTGCTCTACCTTTCAACCTTCCCAAATGATACCCAGCTGCACGTCAGGTTCTACCTATTTTTACTTCAACTGTAGCCTAGTTGTTTTAGTTTCTCGACTGACACTACATTTACTAGATTACATTGAACTATTGACGACAAATACTTATTTTTTTAACAGCACTTGAACGCATCAAAACACAACCTACGATCCAAACTAAGGAAACAAAATCACTGCATATAATTTACTTGTTAAGTATTTTAAGCTGCATTCTTATATTGAAGATGCTATACACAAAGAAGCAGCAGTTGCATCAACTCATATGAGTGTGTCCAAATAGCGCGTCCTTTTTTGACAGGTTCTTTATTTGACGAATTAGGCCTACATTATTTACAGGAGTTCTATCATCTATTTTTTAGCAACTTCAACCACAGGCATGTGTGCTGCTGCTGGACTAGGACTTACGCAGTTAACGCATTTGCAGTATTAAGATGTGCTCATTACAAGGCAGATTTTTCTTCATGACTGTGATTAAAGGATTACCATTGCTATATATACCGTATTACCGCCTAACCCTACTGTGTACTGTGTGTGAAGAAAAGTTTTGAAGTATGAAAACAAATGGGACGAAGAGTTTAGAGTTTTTTTTTTATATACATAGTTAGCAGCATTAACCCCAGTTATTAAATGATTTCATATAGCGGAAAATGCATTCAGCCATATAACCATATAGGTAGGATAATTATGTCGTCTAATTCCTCGTCACACATGAAAATCACATCATGAGGGTCACAGCCAAAGGGCACGCTTTGCAAAAGAGGGTCTTCAAAGCCCCGTCATAGAAGCGTGTGTAAGCGGTGCCTCTTTGGACACCAAAGGTCAGAGCTCAGGGTGGAGGCTAACCGTTATTAGCGCGCCTCAGTCACACAGGTAGAGCAAAAGAAACCCGAGTGTGCACGGCCTCACTTGTGAATAAATTGGAAAATTCATCAGGCCAGAGTGGACACCCACTGTGGCTGAAAAGGCACTGCTCCTCAAGGAGGCAAGGCAAGGCAAGTTTATTTATATAGCACAATTCAAACACAAGGCCATTCAAAGTGCTTTACAGGGGCAATATTAAAATATATAAAACACATTAGAAGACATTTAAAAGCGAATGAAAAGAAGGCAAGGCAAGGCAAGGCAATTTTATTTATAGAGCACATTTCAGGCACAGGGCCACTCAAGGTGCTTCACAGGGTTAAAATCAAATAAAGAATACAAATACAAAAAAAAATGAACAAATTTAAAACATGGATAAAAATACAACATTTAAATAAAAGAATTAAAACATTTTACCAAAAAAAAAAAAAAAAATACAGGTTAAAAGGGAAACAAGAACGTTATGAGACCCGATTTAAAAGAGCTGAGAGTCTCAGCGGACCTCAGACTCTCTGGCAGTCCGTTCCAGACATTGGGCGCATAAACGCTGAATGCCGCCTCTCCCTGTTTAGTCCTAGCTCTGGGGACTTTTAAAAGACCTGTCCCAGACGACCTAAGGGCTCTGGGCGGCTCATAACGTATCAGCAGATCAGTAATGTATTTTGGCCCTAAACCATTTAAGGCTTTGTAGACCATCATCGATATTTTAAAATCAATTCTTTGAGTGACAGGAAGCCAGTGTAAAGACCTAAGAACTGGGGTAATGTGATCTACTTTTTTGGTCCTAGTGAGGACTCGAGCAGCAGCGTTCTGAATTAGCTGAAGCTGTCTGATTGATTTTTTAGGAAGGCCTGCAAAGACACTATTACAGTAGTCAAGTCTACTAAAAATAAATGCATGGAAAAGTTTTTCTAAGTCCTGCTGAGATATTAGCCCTTTAATTCTCGATATATTTTTAAGGTGGTAGTAGGCTGACTTAGTAATTGATTTAATGTGTTTTTTGAAATTCAAGTCGGAATCTATCACTACTCCAAGAAGTAAAACATTTAAATTAAATTAAAAGTACAGGTTAAAATGGAAACAGAAAAGTCTTCAGACTCGATTTAAAAGAACTGAGGGTTGCAGCAGACCTCAAGTTTTCTGGAAGTTTGTTCCAGATATTTGGTGCATAAAAACTAAAAGCTGCTTCTCCTCGTTTAGTCCTAACTCTTGGGACTGTAAGTAAACCTGTCCCAGACGACCTAAGGGCTCTGGACGGTTCATTTGTATATTGTATGTACTGTTGTACCCTGATGCTCCTCCACATATGAAGTTCCTAACGGAAGAATAAAGTTCTTTGAATTTGAATGAATTCATAACGTATCAGCAGATCAGTAATGTATTTTGGCGCTAAACCATTTAGTGCTTTATAAACCAACATCAGTATTTTGAAATCAATTCTTTGAGTGACAGGAAGCCAGTGTAAAGACCTCAGAACTGGGGTAATGTGATCCACTTTTTTGGTCCTAGAGAGGACTCGAGCAGCAGCGTTCTGAATTAGCTGAAGCTGTCTGATAGATTTTTTTGGAAGGCCTGCAAGGACACTGTTACAGTAGTCAAGTCTACTAAAGATAAATGCATGGACAAGTTTTTCTAAATCTTGCTGAGACATAAGTCCTTTAATTCTTGATATGTTTTTAAGGTGGTAGTATGCTGACTTATTAATTGATTTAATGTGTTTCTTGAAATTCAAGTCGGAGTCTATGACAACACCAAGATTTCTGGCTTGGAGTGTGGTTTCTAGCATAACAGATGCAAGCTGTGTGCTGACTTTTAATTGTTCATCTTTGGCACCAAAGACAATTACTTCAGTTTTGTCATTGTTTAATTGAAGGAAATTTTGGCACATCCAATCATTGATTTGTTCAATGCACTTACTCAGTGCTTGTATCGGACTGTAGTCTCCTTGTGATATGGTTATGTAAATTTGTGTGTCGTCTGCATAATTATGGTAGCATAATTTGTTCTTATTCATAATCTGAGCTAGTGGGAGCATGTAGATGTTAAACAGAAGAGGCCCAAGAATGGAACCTTGGGGGACCCCACATTCAATATGTGTCCGCTCAGATGTGAAATTGCCAATTGACACATAGTAGTCTCTGTCCTTTAAGTAGGATTCAAACCAGTTTAGTACAGTTCCAGAAAGTCCAACCCAGTTTGCTAGTCGATCTAGTAATATGCTGTGGTCAACTGTGTCAAAAGCGGCACTGAGATCCAGTAAAACTAAGACAGAACTTTTGCCACTGTCTGTGTTTAAGTGGATGTCATTGAGGACCTTAACCAGAGCAGTCTCAGTGCTGTGGTGTTGTCGAAATCCTGACTGGAAAACATCAAAGCAGTTGTTCATTGCTAAGTAGTTATTTAGCTGTTGATAAACAGCTTTTTCAATGATTTTGCTTAAAAATGGTAGGTTAGATATGGGCCTATAATTGTTCATGAGCGATGTATCTAGATTGTTCTTTTTTAGGAGTGGCTTGATGACTGCTGTTTTCAGGGCCTGTGGGAATACACCTGTCCGAAGGGACATGTTGACAATTTGTAGAACATCTGAGGCCATACAGCTAAAAACAGTTTTAAAGAAGCCTGTGGGAAGAATGTCAAGGCAACAGGAGGAGGAGTTCAGGTGTTGTATAATGTCCTCCAGGTTTTTGTGGTTTATCAGATAAAATTGTGTCATTGCATTTGGATTGATTTTAAGTGGGCATAGCGATAACATATGTTGAACTTTGTATTGATGCAGTGACAGCTTGTCTAATTTTGTGAATTTTCTCAGTAAAGAAGGAGGCAAATTCATTGCAGGCCCTCGTGGAGAGATGTTCAGACGCTACTGACACAGGAGGGTTTGTTAATCTGTCGACAGTAGCAAACAGGGCACGTGCATTGTTGTTGTTTTTGGTGATGATGTCAGAAAAGAAAGACTGCCTTGCACTTTTCATCTCTGAGTTAAAAGTGCAAAGTTTCTCTTTGAAGATGTCATAATGAACCTGGAGATTTGTTTTTCGCCACCAGCGTTCTGCTTTACGGCACTCTCTTTTTTCTATTCTGACCTGCGAGGCATTTCTCCAAGGAGATCTTTTCTTACCAGAGACAACCTTCATCTTAGTGGGCGCAATAGCATCTATAACACTTGTAATTTTGCCGTTAAAGTTGTCTAAAAGCTCATTAACTGAGTTACAGGGGAGGGGTGGTATTAAAGAAAATGCTTGAATAAATGTTTCACTGGTATTTTCTGTAATATACCGTTTTTTGATTACTTTTGATTGATCAGTTGTGTGCACAGACATTTTACTCTCAAAAAATAAACAGGAATGGTCTGAGAGGGGACCTATATCTGCCACTGTTACGTCTGAAATGTTAATTCCTCTGTGCCCTTTGTTATGAGTTGGTTTGTCAACATGCTGATTTAGTCCAAAGTTGTCAAGGACAAAGCACAGTTCTTTCGCACATCTGTCCTCGGGTTTGTCGATATGAATATTTAAGTCTCCAACAATTAATACACAGTGAAACTCAATACAGATTACAGACAGCAGCTCAGAAAGGTCATCTAAAAAGCTTGTACAGTAATTCGGTGGCCAGTAGATATTAATGAAAATAGCTCTAGAGGCTGAATTTAACTGGAGAGCCACATACTCAAATGAACAAAAATTTCCATAAGACATCTTTTTGCATTGTAGAGATTCTTTAAACAAAATAGCAACCCCCCCTCCTTTTTTATGCACTCTGGCTTCACTCACGAAAGTGTAGTTTGGGGGGGAGAGAGAGTGTGTGTGTGTGTGTGTGTATGTGTGTGTGTGTGTGCGTGTGTGTGTGTGTGTGTGTGTGTGTGTGTCTGTGTGTGTCTGTCTATCTGTCTCAGACTCACCTACAAGCCGGATGACATTTAGGGTGGTGTTGGTGAGGATCGGAGCGTTGGTTTTATTCAGGTTGTAGTCTGACTTTTTCTTGCTTCTTATGGTCTCCCTGGACACACTGATGTGTGTAAGGAGGTGGCGGGGGGTCAGAGACCAATGGGGGCAAAGACATGAGAAAAGCAGAGAGTCAGTAATATGTGTTAACATGACTAATCCACAGCATTGAACGGGCTGGGGCTCTAAACCTCAATGCGGGTCACAGTCTTGTAATTGATCACTCAGAACTCTTGACACATTGCAAGGGGACACAGAGTCCGCTGCCCCCGCCCCCCGGGTGGTCAAGTCTCTGACCTGGTGATCTTGGAGCACCAGACCCCCCTGACACTGGTCATTGAGACATATTAGCCGCTGATCATAACACAGGCCTTCTCATTTTCGGGATGTGACAACGCAACCCATTAAATAATCAACCATTAAGGTTCTAGGGACTATAGGCTAATGTCAGGTCAATGCACATTGAGAGCAGGGAATCAAAAAGTGTGTGTGTCCGGGGGGTGGGGGAGTTAAAGAAGAAATACCAGGCATGTCAAACCTGTGAAATAATGATACCCGACACTAGAGCACAAACATTACAAAAGCATTAATAAGTCATTGTAAATGACATGACAAGGAAATATCATTATAAAAATGCTATGGTGGTTATGATAAGCTACTGAATAAGTAATGTTACTGTTTGTCTTATTCGCCCTGTGTAAATGTCAGCTCTGAGATAAAGCAGAAATACATGTACACACACAATCCTAGGTTCTGTTGAGCACTCCACACATACAGTACATTCGGATTACTGACAAAAGCACCATACACTTTAAAAAGGAGGTTATACAATTCACAACTCTATCATGATAAGAGGGTAGTTGTTTCTATTAATTATAGGACAAAATAAAGAAAATACAGACCTTCTAATCTAGACTTGTGAGTCACAAATCATTGTATATCAAGTGGAGGTGGACAGAAAGATAATCATTTTTTGACACCGAACTTTACTTCATTATTTCACATGTCATACTCTGGGCTGTGTGTCTTTGGCACAGTGTAAAAAGCACTCGTCTTTGTGCTGACCTCTTGAGAGGGGCGTCGCCCGTCTGTTCGTCAACGTAGTCCTGCTTGAGCTCCTCGGGGACATCGCTGTCGCTGTCATAATCTTGGTACACGCTCTTCTCCAGCTCGTCTGACTCGTACTTGAGTAAAAACACAGAGAGAGAGAACAATCAGATGGAGAGAGGACGGTCAAAAGGCCAGTGCAAAGCAGTACGGATGGAGTGAGTAGGAGTGATAACTAGAAGTCAAACTCTAACAAAAGGTCCATTGAGGTTTTCAAATAACTAAAAACAGGCTTCTCAAGAAGAAATAAAATTGTGTCAAAGGGCTGTGATAGAATTATCTCATATTTCATTGAAAAAAAATATGTTTTATCCCCATCCGTGAGTTCTGATTGGTGCATGGCCATTGAAGCGACTGGCTTTTAGGAAGAAAAGCGGGAAAATGCATTCCCCTCCCAGAGGAGAGTTTGGTTAAAGCTCCCTCAAATAAGACAATATTTTCTTTGTCCTTTACTTCGAGCTAAGGCAACACAACATCCATATAGAAAGGATTACAGGCTTAAGAGCAAGCCAAGCCAGGCCTTCATCGCTTTTGATGTTGAGCCTTAAAAGGTAAAATATATCAATATAAAATAAAGTAGGAGTGCTTGGGTGTTGTGGCTCCAATGTTATCTTTTCTTTCCGTCCTAGATTCAAAATACTATTTCAGACTTGATACTAGTCATAGGAGGAACAGGTATGCATAACATCCACAGTACTAGGCAATATTCTCAGGATTACTGTATCCATGTTATAGATATCAGAAGCCTTGAGACATGGTTTATTTTCCTCTTTCAATCTTGTGGTATCACTACACCTCAGTGAGCTAACTGAGCTGAGGAGTATCACCTTAGATGTCCCAATATTTAAGCACGGAAGATATTGTTTCATGTTGTATGCCATACAATGGTATTAAAAGTGTGTCTGTATAAGACTTCTGCTGAGAAATACATCAAAAAATAGGCAGCGGTTTAGGCTGCTTCTGCTAGCAGTGCTGCTTAGCATGTAATGCAGCTAGCATGTCCAGCTAGCAGTGACCCTGCACCACAGGTAATGCAATTTGAAAGACTTGAAAGAGGGCCCTGATTAAAGACAGTGCCAAGCTAATGCACCATCTGAGCACACTTCTCCTGTTCCCTTCTCAACAACACAATGCTAGCTAACTGTTTGGCTGTTGCTTTATATAACAGTACAGTATATGCAATGGCCATTAAGTTTTCAATGTCAGATTTGTCAGTCAAGCAGAAGCCTTTGCTTTCAAGACAAGTGGCATAAACCCCCTTGTTGGTTTTCTGGGTTTGATGATGTATTCACGCAAAGCACACTGATAGATGTTCAATCAAACAGGCTTTCAAAGAAGGAGAGACGCAATATTTCTTCTCTGTGAATTATGTATGGCGCTAAAGTGGCAGGCCGAGCAGCGTTACAAGATAACAAAGACTGATAAGAAAAATGAAAGGCAGTAAAGCAAATCTTCTGCAGTAAGAAGTGCTGCCTATTTATATAGAAATCCTTATAGATGAGGACGCAACAATTAATTGAAAAACAAATGCATGGCAAGGACGGTACGTTAATAGATTCGCACTGCCACTGTAGCTGCCCAAGGACGCTACTTAACAGTTCAAATTACATATCACACACTGTGTCAAAATTGTATAAGCATGGCAGGTTCTTCACTGTTGGCCCTAAACAGCTAATAAAAGTTTGTTGGTCTGGTGATCACAGAATGAGTGGCTGCTGTAATCCGCTCAATAAGCCATAGTCGTGATTATGTCGCAATTAATACAGTCTCTCTTTATAAACTTGTTTGGTTGAGCAACTCAACAAGCAGCCTTGTTAATCAGGGCACTTATGATCTATACACGGCCCGCATTAAGACAGTACTAATTAGTACTGATAAACTGCTTTTGCCTTTTGATCGACTTGAACACAAATTCCAAACTATTAAGGGTGTACCCATTTTGAAGCATGCACTTACCCCGTTAGATGCCAGCACGTCCTCTGTCTCCTCCTCTTTGTGCTCACTGTGGATCTCAAAGGGGTTCCCCTCCTGGACATACAGCTGGAAGAGAGA
Organism: Ammodytes marinus; assembly: GCF_949987685.1. Lineage (NCBI taxonomy): Eukaryota > Metazoa > Chordata > Actinopteri > Uranoscopiformes > Ammodytidae > Ammodytes > Ammodytes marinus. Next base: position 18,900,774 of record NC_137221.1, read on the forward strand.
CAGCTGATCCTGAGCCGGGCCTCCGCTCAGGGACACAGCCTGTCTGCTGGGGGACATGGATGGAGAACGACACTGGCCCATGAACTTGAACTCCTGGATTGGACAAGAGGGGATGGAGACACACGAGATGGGGGTAATTGGTTAATGTTTGGTAAACCTAGCAGATGAGACACACAGGGAAATTCACTTTTTTTATATGTATATATAATGTTATACTTTATTTTTTTCCAAGATTATTCTCCAATATAGAATTTACATTTCCAAGTGCACAGTTTATCGCAAAGAGAAATTATAATCCACCTCTTCAATTGAACAAACAACATGTTTACTGACAAGGGAAAGAAGAGAGAAACCAATCTATATCATTTAAGAACATGAATAAATACAAAATGAGAATACATACATAAAAAAGGAAGAGAAACTTGGATCATTTTAGAACTCTGATAGCAGTGATAAAAAACAGAAGACTCAGTGTGTGTTAGCTTGGTCCAAAACCCCATGAATAGAAATTAATTGCGTGCTTGCAAAGAAACGTGCTTTGACTTGCATTCTTTTCCTGTTTGTTCCCTTTGAAGTAATTGACCTTTGACAATATGCTCGCCTTAGGCTGTAGGTGTGGAGGGGAATCAAAATCGTTATGTGAATATTTAAGGGAATGCTTTCATTTCAGGAACTGTAAACAAAACAAACTTGGTATGTAGTTTTTGGGAAGAACCTGAGAGATAAAAATGTGATTTTAACCCAATTTCAGTTGCATGTTGTATCTAGATTATATTTATATTATATTAGATAGACGCGCGCACACACACGCACACACACACACACACACACACACACACACCCAACCATATAGAAATCATTGCTCAGGATCCCCTATGTTCTATGGTCCATATGCAAATTTCCCATTTGTGGAGGTGTGCGTGTAGAATAAATATGTGCGACTGCTATCAGGGATGTGATTCTAACTCACATGGAGCTGGGTGATGTTAAAGTTAGACTTGACAGGGCACAGTTCCCACGTCTCGTTCTCCAGAAACATCCTCAGCTCCTCCAGTCGTGCCCTGCGGGGGTTGAGAAGAGGACAAAAGGGACGGGGATGGAATGAAAAAAATGAATAATAAATGGACAATATGAAAAGAATGGTTCAAAAGAAGATCTCAACATGTGTTTTCAATCAGCTGCCTGTGGTCTCAGTCACAATGTAATACGCTGACCTCAAAAAAAGTATGGAAAGATCAGCGATGCGCGGTGAAAAGATAAGAGGTGTGCGTGTGTGTGTGTGCGATTATTTTCGTTCTCTTTGTGTGCGTATGTGATTATTTTCGTCCTCTTTGTGTGTGGTGTGAGAGGGTGTGTGTGACATGTTTTCCCAGCCACCCAGCTGCTCATCCACTAGGTAAATGTCAGGTCTTTCTGCGCGAAATGTCCGAGCAGTGTTGACATCAAACACTGGGGGACCCTGTGGTACTTGTTCAGAAAGGTGTTTGAAGAATGAGAAGTGGATGGAATTGGAAAACAGTGGCGAGAGACAGGGAAGCCCTGCGGTGCTGAAAGCCAGACAGAAAAGGCCATCTATTGAATTTTAACTTTTCCAACTTCAAAGTTGTGACTATGAACTTTACACAACAAGGTCATTTTTGGACCGTTCTCCCTACAGTTATATTTCCTCATTTTGAATTAAAAAGATATTAAAATATGAAAACATTTGAAATCACGTTAGGAATGAGTTAGGAAAATAAGAGCAGAATTTACAAATGGCCATCTCTTTACATATTTATCATGTCTGGACCCCCTGACAGTGAGACCATTTGCCACTGCAGACAAACAGTACACCCCCACCCGGATGACTGCGTTTGTGACTGCAGGCAAATGTAGGCAACATCACCCAGTCAAAGTTCACTGATGGGGAATCTCTCCGTGAATCTCTACCCGGGCAGAAAATGAATCAGAGCTAATGTGAAGATGACGCACACTGGAAGCAAGCCTCCCGGCCAACAAGTGCAGATGTGTGAGAGTATATGTGCATGTAGACGCAGTGTGAGAATGTGTGCGTGTGTGTGTGCGTGTATGCCGTCTAGAGTCCACTCCCTCTTCTTCTCTCCCTCTGGGTCAGCCACTTATTGCTCTCTTTTTCACACTGATATCACATCCATCTCACTTAACCCTCCAGACGTATCCCATCATGCATCTGCTTCTCCTTCTTTAGCTATTTTCCATTGCGATGTTTAAGAATTTGAGTATTCTTGACGGCTAATAATAACAACTGATCATAGCAAATCAAACCCCAGATGATGCGGCGCTGTCTGTCTGTGTGAAAGTGTCATGCATATTCATGCGATTGGCAGGGGGTTATGAAATCAACACGCAAATGCGCTTCCAGCTCGGTTGAGTGTTGCTGTGTAATTACACGTCTACTCCAAAGAGAGGGAATAAAGCATGATCAAGGCAAGCCAACAGGTTGTGACGCTGTGGATAAGTTCCTGTCAGGCAATGATAACTGTGTTTCCACCACCATCATCTTTTTAACAACATCAGGGGACTACTGCACGTCACGTCAAAACAGAAAGTACAATCTTAGACCAATGATTCTTCTAACGTGTCCGAAGATAAAAAGATTTTGGGGGAAAAAACACTAGGAGTCAAATGCAGCGGATTCCTGGGCTGCAGATACCATTGACATGTGTGTTACTTTATTTGGGCGATTCACCAGAAGGAATAACAGGAAACGATAGATGCTGCTTAAAAATACTAACAGTGGCAGTTAAAAAAAAAAGCCATTACCTGTAAATGGTTACAGGTAGACCCTCCTTCCTTTAAAAAATGGCTAGAAATGATTAAAGAAATCCAGGAAATGGAAAGACTGGCCTTCTTGCTGAGATTGCAAAAAAGATCTGTACTTAGCAAGATGGAGGGAGTGGATTGAAAGTTTGTTGGATTGATGTCACGGTGACTTGCTGTATTCTTCTGTATTGAAAATCCTAATAAAGATGTAGGTTGAAAGAAAAAAAGAGAAAGTACATCCAAATGTCACATTATCCAGGTGACAATCCAGTAGCGATTGAAGTATCTTACCTGTGATAGTTTTTAAAGTAGTTTCCACTCTGGCGTTTGATGGACTCCTGCAGGACCTCAGACTTACTGCTGCAGAACTCCTCGCCCACCTGCATCAACCTGGAGCACAGGGGACAAGTTAGGACGGAGAGAAACAATGAAGGAAGAAAAAGAGGAAGGAAAAGGGAAAGAAATAAGAGAAAGGGATCTGTGAAAGGTGTAGTTATCTGGTGGAGCATGTGGAGTAGGAGCAGCCGGTGCAAAGAGAACAAGTGGAGTCTTTGATGGCTGCCTATTGAACCTTTGAAGCCACTTACTTTATGTGCGGTTCATATGCGCACAGTGATGCAACCACCGCAAGCTAGGAGTACTGTGATAAGTTGAATAATTGATTTCCAGATGTCTGTGTACATGAGTAAATAAGTTCTTTAAATAATGCAAAAGTGATTTTAAAATGTTGTTGCTCATACTATTTTATCATACAAAAAACTAAAACTAAATACTTGAGGGGAGTATCAAAAATAGCTCTTTAGGGTCACAGAGTGTGTGTGTGTGTGTGTGTGTGTGTGTGTGTGTGTGTGTGTGTGTGTGTGTGTGTGTGTGTGTGTGTGTGTGTGTGTGTGTGTGTGTGTGTGTGTGTGTGTGTGTGTGTGTGTGTGTGCGCGTGTGTGTGTGTGTGTGTGTGTGTGTGTGTGTGTGTGTGTGTGTGTGTGTGTGTGTGTGTGTGTGTGTTTGATTGACAGCTGAGCCAGCAGGGGCGCTGAGCAGTCCACACAGAATTAAGAGTCTAAAAAAACAACCTACTTTAACAGTATGTGCACACAGGGAACAGCTGTCATGCAGACAATAAGACTGCATATAGAACAAGAAATGTCCGGGTTTCAGCACCACACATTAACAGAACTGATTCATTTGATGCCCTTAATTTCAGGTGAAATATAAAACACGTACGGTATTAACCTGGATTCTACAAACACCCCACTCGCTTCAACAGTAACTGTGTGACGGAAATAAAACAGTAGTATCACAACATAACATGATTATAGTCAATATAATCAAGGTGTTTTTGATATACTGGCATGTAAAAAATAAAAAAGGTCATTGAGAACTTTTTGGATTTTTGATTGGTGCAAGGAGGGACTTCATGTGTGAGTGTGTTTGCATAATTTGAGTCAGATAGTGATTGTAAGAGCACGGTGTGAAACAAGAGGGAGACAAGAAGGAGAAATGGACAGTGATAGCGAGACAATAAAGACCAAAATAAGGCAAACAAGGATGCGGCGTACCTGCTGATGACATCCAGTACCACTATGAAATCGTCGTATTTGAAGTTAGACATGTCTGTCCCCAGGATGTAGGCCTTCACCTTCAACTGGACATCCTGAAGAGAGATGAGAGAGAGAGAGAGAGAAAGACAGGGGTTTTAGGAAGGGGGGATGAACTTGTGATTGAGCTGCACAGAATTCTGGGAAACATACCAATGAAAAGACAAACGAGAGAGAGAGAGAGAGAATGTGTCCACTATTCTATCCCACCTGCCAGATCCTTGTCAGTCCGTGCTCCAGCTTCTTCTTTACGTAGCTACGGTCCACGGACAGTTCGTCAGATTCTGCAGCAGCCGCGTCATCTGAGGGGTTTCAAACAAAAGCACACAGACAGATTTAAAGACTTCCGAAGAGACTAATAAAAATGATAGCCACCCCTCGCATCATAGAATTTAATTTACTTATTTCAATGGACATCCGCACAATGAGGCACTAGCCGGCTGGATCGCATAAAAAGGGAGAAAAAGACTATTATTAAGGTTGATGAGGGAGCAAATGGAATGTATCAGAGAATGGGAGAGGATGATTCCTCAGGTGCATTCTAATATGATAATATGAGCAGGGAAATGGGGTGTCGTTCTAGCTGCAGTGCTGATACCCTTGGGTGATTGTCAAAAGTCCTTCATTGTTAGTTTGACCATGTAGACAGCCTGATATTCAGCTTCAGACTCTGTCCCTTCAGTGTCCCTCAAGAGAGGGGGAAGACTGTCAATAGGACAATACTGGATGACTCATAAACATAGTGTTGGGGGGGGGGGGGGTTTATTCGCTGTCCGGCAGTCAGAAAATCTCCTGTAAAGTTTGTTTTGTTATTTTTTCTTCTTTTTTTTCAGACCGATCAAATATAAAATCCCACGCGCTGCAGAAACTGCAGAGGCTATACTTTTCTTCGGCTGAAAATTGCTTCAATCAGTCTCAAGCTGCTCGGTCTGTTTGAAATGGATCTCCAGGAATGCCAACAGCAGTGAGCCTGTAAGTCAACAAGCAGGTGGCTGTAAATCCAAACTCTTCAATTCTTTTAATGTATCGGACAGACAGAGACTTGATTCCGTTATGGATTATGTGACTTGTGTTTATCCGCATTTTGTTATTGGGCATAAAATATCAAGAGAACCCCTATTTTTTTAAACGAGGAAGTCCCACAATTTACACATTTGTTTCTTAATTTAACCAGAATATTACATAAATGACTTTGTCCTTATTCATTTTCCTACAGGATTTTGCCAACATTTCAGAAAGGAAATGACGGAATCCATGAAAAAATATAAACAATGGGACCCCTGTATAATGTGAGTATGTTATGGAAATGCTATTTCTCCTCTCTCCAGTAAGGCCAGCTGCCAATATGCTTTAACGGGGAAGATGCTTACAGGAGAGCCACTCCTGGCTCTCTCTTGCATGGAGGACGGCCTTCCAACCCACTGCAGCACCCTGATAACCAACTCAATTGTTACTGAATGGCATTCAGTGCAGTGCAGTGCAGTGCAGTGTATATAATAACCCCAAATGACAAGTGGAAATGTGTAATTACAACAGTTTTCTAAGCAGGGAGAAGAACAAATAACTCTGGCCATGGCCCCTTTAGAAAAGAAAGCCAAAGTAATAAAATGCAAAAATTCTGCCGCTGCATCTGTCCATAGAGTTGCTTTTCACTTCTGGTTAAGAAACATTCTCTACGAGTATTGGACGAGAATGCATGTTTACGGTCATCCAAAATAATTTGGTGAGCCCACGCAGTGAATCCCTCGCCATGCTCCCAAATCCCAGGTCGAGGAAGAGATTATTGATGAGAAAGACATTCAACAAGAGAGAATTTCCAGTCTGAAGAAAACATAAATGTGTCACCGACAGAGCATGAGTGGTTCCGCTATGTATACGCATGCACACACACACACGCGCACAGGCACACACAAACACACACACTGCCCTTCATTAACCATTAAACCAGATGATGGTTAGACACATTAGTCAGAGAAAACAAGGGGGACAGGCATGAATCATAAGGTAGTTTTTTTTCCTTATTCTGAAGAAGCGAGACGCTTGAACGACCTAAAGCCCTGAACGTACAAACCCATAATTTCACTCAGCTTGACTAAAACATCTCCAAGCCACAGTAAACACAGAGCCACTAGTGTTCACAGAACCTGCTAGGAGAGCCGTTAGTCTTCCGAGCAAAGAGGTGTAAATATCTCCTGCCACTTTCGTTCTTAAAAAAAGGTAAATCACACATTCAACATCACATTTTTCGAGAAGAAAAAAAGGTTTGGAATTCAATAGCAAAACTGCACGACAAGCCTTTCCCTTTTTTGACCTGAAAATCAGCGGCAGTGAGAGTGTTCTCCCAAACAGAACAGAAAATCTACACCCAATAAAAACAAAGGACTAAAAAATACACTTTATAAACACCCACACACTGTGTATCTAATGACATAGATATAATGGCGGGGAGCGAGAGAGACAGTGCAGAAAAAGAGTTGATAAAAGTCTTCACAACCAAGATGTGAGGAAAAACCCCTAAACCAAATGACAAAGGAAGTACTTTAGGGGATCAGTGAACCTGGATTAATTAAAGCTCCCTCAGAATTCCCAGTGAAATTTTGGTGGTTAAGACAACAGAAAGCACTAAAAAGAAAGAGAACAGTCTCACTCAGCAAAGGAGGGAATGGTAATCCTGGGATTATACAATAGATACATACAGTAAACCACACAATTTAGAAGAAAACTCAAATTAATTATAAATTAACTTAATTGTCGGCAGCTGATGTGCATGGTGGGTAATGTAGGCACCAGGTGACGACAAGGGAGAAGAAGGAGTGGAATAAAACCAAAGACAATATCCCAAGTTCTGCTGCAATTTGGACACTTTTAAAACTTGGATAATTCTCAGCCTTGGTTTATCAGTTATCAATAAAGCAATAGCTGTGATAGTTGCTCTTTATTACCCAGGCGAAGATCAGTTTATTTTTAATATATTTTATTTAACATGTTAAAATAATACAAACACACACTTAAACGTATAGGCAATTAAAAGAAAAACAAAAGGGATCCTCAGCAACAAATAACTAACTCAAATATTATTTTTCATGTTCATTAGGGGGTAGGAAGATATTGAGAACCTTTGTGGTCCTACCCACTCGTATTTTTTTTTTCATACATTATTTATAGATCATAGAAAGTTGAAGAGAGTTCACTCATAATACAAGGTTTTCCTATCCTATTGTTCTCTATTTATACCAGCAATGTCCCCCATGGGACCTGTGTTCACCATACTCTGAGGTAAACAATTAGCAGCAGAGAGGATCTGCTCTGCCCTGCTATGGATTCTGACAGATGACTCAACAAACCAAAGAGCAATACAATCCTTGAGAGGAATACATGTCAAGTTGAATTTGTTGGAATATACAGTGGAGGGAGATAGGTTTCCCTTACACATTGTTCAAGCCAATGCCTCAGACTGTCCACTGCAAATTTAAAACAACGTGTCCATAATAAAAGCCTGGGGCCTTATCGTATTGAAACAAGTGAAAAAATCATTTCAAATATTTGATCCTTTTTTTTTAAGAATGACATGTCATTTTCCTGCTACGTCTTCTTACACTCATCGTATTTCAGTGTCCAAAGGTTCTGCAACTAATAATCTGAAGACACTCATTCATATATCAAATTGACAAGGTGAAATGTGTCATATCCCTCGGGAAAAACGGAAAAAAAAAACATCTCCTTTTGCCAATATTGGATACCGTCCGATTTGTGAGCATCAGCCCAGATACCATAACAATATAGATACAATTTCAAATCTGGCCAGGAATATCTCTGCATCTGGCTATATCATGAACGCTTCTTCTTCTCCTCCCACCTACAGATTGCAATCATCAGACTCAAGAGACGGTCGTGACAGGGAGTGATATACCGGGTGTGCTTTTCCTTGGTAATAGGATTTAAATATATATGGTGTTCTTCTTTGTCTCGGATTCCTAAATACACTTGAAGTGTGCTCACGAGTCACGACACATCTCAAACTCAACCTCCATGCCATAATATATGTCCTCCACATGTTGTAGATATGACTAGTCATGATCTCTCATAACCATTTCATCACCACTGGCAGTGTTTGATCAAACATTGTCACGGGAACTTCAATGGGTGTTTTAAAGAAGGTTTTTTTCTTTGAGATTGTAAAAACAGTAGCATCTCTCATTAAAAGACCAAATAAGAGCGAGAGGGCTTCGGAGACATTGTGGCAAAAGCCGACATATCTGGGTTTCATTTAATGAGCACAAGGACGTTGGTGGGAGTGAGGGGGCGAGAGGAATATCGAGCGAACACATTTCGACAGACAAAGTGAAACGAAGGTTGTGAAACGACGAGAGCACTTACCTTGTCTGATTAACTGATGACACAGAGCTGAGAGTTATCAATAACTTATTATTATTTTGTCTATATTTTCAAAAAGAGCACTAAAAAGCAGAATTCCATTGTCTACAAAAACTTGGTAAATTAAATAGAAAGTACGTAATAGCCAGGATCCTGACAGAGCTGTAAGAAATAACCGATTTAAATTCAAAAACTAAGACTCTCTGACACTGTGGACCTCCCTTAGGGAAATAAAAAAAAGACAACTACACTGAATTTGAATCAAATTCTGGCAATTGGTTGCTCGGGGTACGAAGAACCTGTATTGCCTCTGTGGGCAGAGTGTGTTAATAACTTGGCCAACAGAACATATTTCAATAACAAACTTTCAGTTGTTTTCAGAGCACAGCTATGCATATGTCTCTCTCACCTGGCATAGTATCTCCGTCACCTCTGCATCTGTCCATGATTCTACACTGGACACGCACTATACTATACAATCTCCTAACTATTTACTTTACAACATTATGTATTTCATTGTTTATTGTGTGTTTGTGTCATGCATTTGCACACCGCCCAGTTGCTGTACTGTATATGCCTTTAATTGTTACTGTAGTAAAAAGTCCCACAGCACACACACGTATTTAAACTCTCCCTTAATATACATCTCCCTACTTTGTAAGCTACAGTATATCTATGTTTTGCTGTGCTTTACCGTTTAAGTCAATTAACACAATAAAGTAAGTTCTCATGAATGCTTTGTTACACACTCTGAAAAATATCCCTTTTTAAATGGTTGAAAGAAGTATATTTCCCTAAAAAAAAACACATGTTATGCTTTGACTGAGATCTGAATCCAAAACACAATTTTTTTCTTTTCAACAACGTCGTTTGTCCTATCTGGTGACCTGGAGAGGAAGCTTTAATAATAATGATTTGTTAAAAAGTGTAATGACTGAGAGGGAGGAAAAGATCAATTATAGAGAAAGCCACTCTTTGTCAATCCATAAGTGGTAACCAGTGTTTGACCTCTGGCGGTATTGTGGGTAACAGAGTTTCTCAGTGACTCACAGAACAAACACCCACGGGGGGCCTGAGCTCACCCCCTTGTTTCAAACTATGACTCATGAAAAAGCAGCGTGTGCATGACTTTGCATAAATCTATAAAGTTTTAGCAGGAGAATAGTCCAAACACAGCTGGTGGTTTCAGAATACTTTAACACCACCATCTAAACAGAAGCAAATGGTGCTATTTAGAAAACTGGAGAAAGAAGTATGACACTTGTCAATGTGAGGCGTTTGTCAAACAAATACATAGTTACATGGAATTGAAAATAGGATCAGACATTTATCACAGCAGAGAGATGTCGGGAAAAATGCAAAAATACCAACATAAAGCAGAACAGCTGACTTTGACATCTATAAATGAAATAAAAGCTACATAAAGTCTGTAGCACTGCACCACATGGAAAATAAATCCCAATATGTTTTAAGATATTACATTCCATCACACTTGAAACTCAAGTTGATGAATCAATTACTGAATTTAGAGATGATTTGATCCAGTTTCAGCAACAAAAAAAAGAAGGGGAAAAAAAGATGTGTGTACACCCACACGTTATTGTGTTGAAAAAGGCTTGGTTGTTGTAACCTCCAACCTGAAGGTCCTTTAAAGGACATGCATTTGATGACTTGCACATAAATCCAATTACTGTATACAGTACACACGATCTATAAGCAGGTTGAAAAGATATTGCGCAAAAAGGTTAGATGAGATTGGTTGCTTGGGAAGCGCTTGGATAAAAAGGTATGATGAAATGGGTCACTCAAAAAAATTTAATATTGCAATATATACTGCAAGAGGTCAATAAACCATAGCTTATTAAACACACAGCATGCTCCCCAATTGTGTTACTACAGAAAATAAATCCAGCGTGAAGGCCAATTTTGACCCTGATCGCTGAAAACTGATTGTATTCTTGATCATAGCAGAGCCTTCATACATTTCAATAGCTGTCTTCATGGTTCATGACCCATGCTCTGTTTGGACACGTAACAGATGCACAAACTGGCGTGGATATTTACTTTCACACATGGAGCAAAACCCTGCGCCTGACAGCCTTCAGAGCTGATCGAACGTGACGGTGTGGGAGCAACAGCTGCAAATCTATCTCATCAGGTAGACATACGACCCTGGCCCAGACTACTTCCTGAAATAACCTTTTTTTTCATCAGGTGTCGAGATTAGTTACTGAAACATTGAACTGACCAACTCAATACATCAAGTGGTGACACTCTTAAATTCAATGGCTTGCTGCTCTTTTTGCTTTCTCAACCAGGGTAAAGGTGAGTGTGTGTGTGTGTGTGTGTGTGTGTGTGTGTGTGTGTGTGTGTGTGTGTGTGTGTGTGTGTGTGTGTGTGTGTGTGTGTGTGTGTGTGTGTGTGTCTGATTGACAGAAAGAGGGGGGAGGAGAGAATGATCTTCAGTATGTCTGACTGTTAGGACTCGTGTCAGATGGAGGTGACCGTCACTGCAAAATACTCTTTGACAAATGAGAAAGGGCCTATACAGTACATTTCTACTCTACTCCCCCCAACACACGCACACTCGCACACGCACACACACACACACACACACACACACACGCACGCACGCATGCATGCACAGGGATAAAGAGAGAGAAAGGTGAAAGCCAGGACAAAGCCAGGGTCAGGGACACCTTTACCCAGAGGACGGAGGTGACAGCCAATCAAATAGACTAGATGGATGATAGATGTTCCTCATGAAAGGCAATGTATATGTCCTTTTCCCCCTACGAGAAGGATGCTACCTAATGAAGGATCCCGAGGACTTAGCGTGTCACCTAGCATTCAGGACGTTCTCCTGTCCTCGTCCATTCCCCTAATGAGTCCAGGCAATTGATACAAGCCACCATTCCATACAAAGCAGGAAAGGACGGTACCGGCTAATTTGACAGTTTTGTATTTGCAGCAAATATCCAACAAAGTCTTTGGCAAGACAAATTATATTAAATAGTGATGAGGTGCTTATAAAACAAATCCAGTTTGGTGTATTTTCTCACATTGGTATGGATTTCGACTTCCAGTGGTGCCTATGTACACTGCTAAAATATGCATTGCCTTGACAACAGGGTTTCCTCGAGACTGACGTTTTCACATATAGTGGACTGAAGGCAGGATGGATGGAAGCTGCGACGAAAGCTAGGCTTTCCTTGCTGATCCAGACATAAGCTTTGGGTTTGGACAGATGTGGTGCTCAGTTGTCTCGCTGTTTTTAAATGGGCCGAGTTTCTGACAATGTCAGTGTTCAAAAAAGACGAAAAAGAAAGGGTAACTTGCTTCTTTTCAGAATGACAAAAAAAAGGTAGAATTTGGGGATCTACGGTAAATAAAAAGCACAGAAGGACATGAATGTCACTGATGTCTACATAACAAACAAACCCATTTAAACATGCATCTAAGATTAAATATTTGCAACGAGTTATCCGTCAACAGTGCCATAATGAACCAAACAAACTGGATATGAGAGTCCTGTTTGTATTAGCACTGAAGCAGAGCAAAGTCAAGCAGACACATTTCCATAAGGAAAAAAAAATAACTATTCATGGTTCATCACCTGTGCACATATTTATCCTTGTAACCCTTCGACTGGGTCATATTAATGCTGCAAAATGTATACATATCATTTATATTCATGCAATTAGAACTGACGCCACAAAAATTGCATACACACACACAAAACACTGTATCATTGCAACCTTAGAGCTACCGTATTTGTATTTGGTGCAGAGCGGAGGTGTTTTACCAATGTCAGTGTAGGAGATATATTGCCACCACTGACTCATTCAATACTCTACGCTGAAAGGGAACTAAGTAAATGCTGGAGAATGTATGCCACTTCATTACCTATAGCAATACACTGTGTGCTGCACTGAAGAACACATCCAAATGCACTCTATTCATACACCAAGATTCAATAACTCCTTCTCTGTGAGCTAGTAAGCTGATAAACCTGCTGTATGGTGAAATCGTCCGGGAGACGGTGGCACTACTGAGATGAACTCATTTTTCAAGTCTCCTGCAAACTGAATTTCTGAGTTACTCTTTCGGCCAGGGGTATATTTGGTGTTTTATGAATACATCTAAATGAAAATCTAGAGAGAGAGATAGAAAGAGAGAGAGAGAGAGAGAGAGAGAGAGAGAGAGAGAGAGAGAGAGATATATAAATAAACAGAGCAGGTGCCAGAGATAGATTTTTTTGAGAGTTGAAAAGAATAAAAAAGGAAGCAGAGTTTGCTTGTGCTAGTCAGGAGGTGTTAAAGTCATGTTTGCCCTTCTCTATGCGAGAGGTCCTTATTGTTTTATTTCTAAGATCTGCCTGTATGTCTATCTGACATTTTCCTGCATTTGGTCGCATCAGGACAATAGTGTTGAACATGACAAAGTGCATAGGGTTTGAGTGGTTATATATAGTCCCTCACCTGGAGTGGGTGTGGTCTCTGGTTTGTCGTGCTCTTCGTGCCACTGCATGGTGCGGTGGTAGCTCAGCATCACCTCCCACAATGCCTTGCACAGGTCCATCAGGCAAGGGATGTAGCTGTCCAGGGTGATATGCTGCAGACACAGAAGAGACAAAAACACGGTCACACAAGCACTGATGGCCTTTTGTACAGTATTCGAGTTACGAGTTTTCGAGTTTTTTGCATTACTCTGTTTGGAAGCCACGTGTCTCTCTATGTGTGTCTATTGTGTCGCATCGACGTAAAATAAATTTGTATTTATTTATTGTGGAGTTGTGAAACACAGCACTGGACTACTCTAAAAATACATTTTATTACCAGTTTCAGCAAGAGGTAGAGACAAAAGATAATCTGATCAGCTGTCTTTTGTGTTACATCTAATTATAAAGCTATTGCTCATCATCCAAGGACAATGTGCTGGAAAAAAATCGGTGTCAAAAGAAACACTTTGATGTTACGTAAGAGCCAATCAATAAGGACTGATTAACATGGGGATGTTATTGTCTGACTAATACACAGAATATATATTTAGAAATGCCTCTGATTAGCACATTATGTAGGCTGCCTTACTATATCAAATCATGTCAGCTTGATTTTAAAACGTAACATGTGCATAGATGATTCTCAGTTGAATGAAAATTGCATCAAAAGGAAGATTAGAAAAAAAAAACAATCCTCACGGGTGTTTCAAGATCACATCCATTAATATTCTCATAAATGAGATTCCTGACTATAAATATCTGAGTTAGAGCATTATGTATGACAAGCCAGTACTATACAATATGCCTATACAGGTGGATAATCAATCATTGCCTGTAGTTAGAGAATAATACATCAGCTGTGTGATATAATGTTCATATCCCATAGGCCTGAAGTAAGTAAGAATGGCAACTTTATTATTTTTGCGGATCATGTGTCATACATGTCTTAATACTTTAAAGATAATTCTGCTAGATCATTTGAATGTTGACATCTCTCTTTTTTTGTGATAAATAAATAACCATCTACCTATATATATGTCTGACAATGTGACTTAGCCAAATCTCACAAATATTTCACAGTGGGGCTGAATCCAAAGCAATACTATAAAGCACTCAAAAAGGATAATGCACGCTATTCCGGCACACATTCGACAGATGAACACGTCTGATTCTGAACTCTTAGGAGGCCAGATGGTCTGGAAAAATGTGTGTGTTAAATTAAAATTTGGCTGATCTAAGAAAAAGTGCACCTGGCACAATAGCAGCCACAGACACACTTCAAGGCTTCGCCAGCCCAACTCGCCGATAGAGTCCTGTCAACATGTCCAGAGACAGATTAAACCCTGCCAGATGAAACAGTGCTGTCGACAGCCGCCGCACTTTACTTTTGTTTAACCTGGGGGAATGGCTAAGTGTTTGTACATCCCCGCTACTCTTCGCAAAAGCATTGTAAATTACACACCTCAAGTGTAGCGCACTGGTGATTTCTGAGAGAGAAAACCGTGCATTGCAATAAAGACCCCGACTCTGCAAAAAACTGACATTTCTGGCTTCTCACTCTGGCGTGTCCGAGTCCCTGAGTGACAAACCACCGCTCGCCAGGACATTCTCTCCACAGAACAATTTTTTTTCTATTAAGACATCTGAAGTAGATTTATGACTGTAAGGCATCATCAAGGGAAGTTTCGTGTTGTGCTCGCTTTCTCAAAAGATGTGAATGACAGCTGGCTTCTCTCAGATATGTAACATATGTACACGGAACACTGAAGTTTAACGGGTAATCAAACATTTGACAACTCTCAAAAAATTATAATAAATTTAAGTTTGCGATATACTACATAATAGTACTATATTAAAGTACATATGGTTTTTACTGTTTAATGCACATCAGACATTATCATCCATTCATTCTAAAAAGCACATAGAAACGACCTACAAAGATGACAATTATGTCATTTTTGCTCTTACCAGCGTAGTAAATCTTCATTTAAACTCAAACTGCACTCATACTTAGAGGTTTTAATAGCTTTGCTGCAATGGACATTCATTTTAATTTAGTAAAGTAGGCTCTGGCACTGGTGGCAGCCGCTGGATGTGCGGTCAGACAAATACAGTGTTCAAAGAGAATATAGAGCTTCCAAATCACACACAAGAACTGGGTTTCATTTGTGCGTTTTGTTGGCTGAACTGATGTACACATTAAACCATGGAACAAAGTGTCCAATTGTTTCCTACCATTAGGAAAGACAGGACACAATTGGAACTGAACAATTTACAGTATAATTATATAGAGCTCTGCTTACATCATTGCACTGCTGGACAACTAGATCAAACAACTTATTTGGCAAGTGAGTATTTTGGCCGTAACATAATTTTTATGCATATTTTCCAACTTCAAGCTGTGTAAACTTGAGTGCTTATTGGATTCAAGCATACCAGGTGATGTGTATTTGCGTAATGAGTGAAGGTGTGGCCTAAGGAGATCAACACTCTATATCAAGGTGTGCATAATTATTAGGCAGCTTCTCTTTCTCAGGCAAAATGGGCAAAAAAATAGATTTAACGGACTCTGAAAAGTAAAGAATTGTAAAAAGTATTTCAGAGGGATGCAGCACTCTTAAAATTGCTAAGATATTGGGGCGTGACCACAGAGCCATCAAACGTTTTGTTGCAAATAGCCAACAGGGTCGGAAGAAACGTATTGAGAAAAAAAGACGCAAATTAACTGCTAAAGATTTGAAGAATCAAACGTGAAGCTACCAGGAACCCATTATCCTCCAGTTCTGCCATATTCCAGAACTGCAACCTACCTGGAGTGCTCAGAAGTACAAGGTGTTCAGTGCTTAGAGACATGGACAAGGTAAGGAAGGCTGAAACCCGACCACCACAGAACAAAACAAACCAGTTGAAACGTCAAGACTGGGCCAAGAATATCTGAAGACAGATTTTTCAAAGGTTTTATGGACTGAAGAGATGAGAGTGACTCTTGATGGACCAGACGGATGGGCCCGTGGCTGGATCAGTAACGGACACAGAGCTCCACTTCGACTCAGACGCCAGCAAGGTGGAGGTGGGATACTGGTATGGGCTGGTATTATTAAAAATTAGCTAGTTGGACCTTTTCGGGTTGAAGATGGCCTCAAAATCAACTCCCAAACCTACTGCCAGTTTTTTAGAAGACACTTTCTTCAAGCATTGGTACAGGAAAAAGTCTGCATCTTTCAAGAAGACCATGATTTTTATGTTGGACAATGCTCCATCACATGCATCAAAGTACTCAACTACATGGCTAGCCAGTAAAGGCCTTAAGGATGAAAAATAATGACATGACCCCCTTCCTCATCTGACCTAAACCCTATTGAGAACCTGTGGTCCCTGCTTAAACGGGAGATTTACAGTGAAGGAAATCAGTACACCTCTTGGAACAGTGTCTGGGAGGCTGTGGTTGATGCTGCACAAAAAGTTGATCGTCAACAGATCAAGAAACTGACAGACTCCATAAATGGAAGGCTTGTGACAGTTATTGAAAAGAAGGGTGGCTATAATGGTCACTGATTTTTTTGTTTGTTGACATGTCAGAAATGTTTATTTGTACATTTTGAGGTGAAAATGAAACGTGGATTTAAAAAAAAAATTATTAATAAAAATCTGAAAAGTGTGGCGTGCAAAAGTATTCAGCCCTCTGAGTCAATGCTTTGTAGAACCACCTATCGCTGCCATTACAGCTGCAAATCTATTACAGTATTTCTCTACCAGCTTTGCACATCTACAGACTAATATTTATTGCCATTTCTGCTTTGCAAAATAGCTCGAACTACAGATTCAGCATCAGATTGGATAGAGAGTGTCTGTCAGTAGCAATTTTCAAGTCTTTTTCAATATTCTCAATTGTTTTTAGGTCTGGACTTTGACTTGGCCATTCTAAAACATGCCTATGCTTTGATATAAACCATTCCATTGTAAATCTGGCTATATGTTTAGGGTAGTTGTCCTTCTGGAGGGTGAACCTACACCCAGCCTCAAGTCTTTTGCAGACTAGGTGCAATGACCCAGCTTTGGGGGGGGGAGGGGGCCCAGCTTGCAGAAGGTTGAGAACACCTGCAATAAGCCATGCATAGTCAGATGAGACCAAACGTGAAGTTTTTGGACTGAATGCAAAATGCAATGTGTGGCGGAAACTAACACTACAAACCACCCTATACACACCATCACCACAGTGCTATGGGGATGCTTTTCTTCAGCAGGTACAGGGAAGCTGGTTAGAGTTGATGGGAAGATGGATGGAGCCACACACAGGGCAGAAAACCTGTTAGAGTCGGCAAAAGACTTGAGACTGGGGCAGAGGTTCACCTTCCAGAAGGAAAACTACATTAAACATACAACCAGACTATGAAATGGTTTCAAAGAATAGTCATGTGTTAGAATGGCCCAGTCAAAGTGCAGACCTAAAAACAATTGAGAATATTGAGAAAGACTTGAAAATTGCTGTTGACAGACGCTCTCCATCCAATCTGATGCTGAATCTGAAACTTGAGCTATTTTGCAAAGAAGAATGGACAAAATATATCAGTCTGTAGATGTGCAAAGCTGGTAGAGAAATACTCCAATAGATCTGCAGCTGTAATGGCAGCGATAGGTGGTTCTACAAAGCATTGACTCAGGGGGCTGAATACTTTTGCACGCCACACTTTTCAGTGTTTTATTTATAAAAAAAAATTAAAACCACGTTTAATTTTCATTCCACTTCACAATGTTGCGCCACTTTGTGTTGGTGTATCACATAAAATCCCAATAAAATAAATGTACGTATGTTGTTTTAACGTGACAAAATGTGGAAAATGTCAAGGGGTATGAATACTTTTGCAAGCCACTGTACATATATTCTCTTAAGAAAGACAAAACCTAACTTTTACTTTCTTAATCATTCAGGTTTAGGTTCATTAACATTTTGGATTGACTGAGAGCACTGTAGTTGTTCAATAATAAAATTAATCCTCAAAAATACAATACTTGCCTAATAATTGT
This sequence comes from Ammodytes marinus, assembly GCF_949987685.1. NCBI lineage: Eukaryota > Metazoa > Chordata > Actinopteri > Uranoscopiformes > Ammodytidae > Ammodytes > Ammodytes marinus. Next base: position 18,919,050 of record NC_137221.1, read on the forward strand.
GCAGACAGTTTAAGTAGCACTTGTAGAAAATATTTCTGTATTTGTTTGGTATGCACTATGAGATATTTCATATAAAATAGTATAATATCAACCACCATTATTATAATAACACACTTACTACTTCTGTACGTCATTTCTACTATGGGTCGTAGAATACTAAATAACTAAGCTAAATAATGGAACATCAGTTCTTACGAGGCCACCCTGAAATTTATAAACCTAGGCAAACATAGCTAAAGTTAGAAACGGGCTCCAGTCAGATGGGTAAGCTAATGAACCAGTTCTGATAAAAGAAGAAGGCTTACATTTGACATTGCAAGTCTCCACCAGCCAAGGCATTTGCAGCAGCATGTTGCCAGGCAACTGGATTGGGTGGGTGGGGGGGGGGGGCATGATGCGGGGGTAAGTGGTGTGTGTGTGGGTTAAGATTATCAGTGGGTTTGATGAAAAGACGACAACTCACTGCAGATTCTTTAAAGATTGCACACCTTCAGAAAGGTTACAAAAGAAGAAAAATAAACTTTTCTTCGATTATTTTCTTCTCTACAAGCATAGTGATTACGGCTCAGAGGAGGAACGCTCAGAATCTATTTTGGATCAGCCATTTTGTTTTCTGAAGGCAGTTGTCCGTCATCATGCACATTCTTTTCCAATTTTGTGAGGTCTTGCTCTAGCCGCTTCTCTTTTTCTGTTTTCTTTTTCTTGAAAGGTCGATCACACCCCCCACCCCCTCCTTTCGAAAAAATAATGAACAAACAGATTAACCTGGGAGGGATATAAAAAATAGTCAGCAATCTTGAAACCTGCTGTGCAAGCAAAAGAGCAAATGTACAGTTCACCCTGCTCAAAAAATAATCTCTCACTTACTCTCTCAGCTTGCTGCATGAGTCTGTAAAAAGAGCTCTGGTTTAACTTTGAAACAACATATATGACACATTACTGACAGTGACAACACGTCTGGGCAGACGAGTAAAATGGGTTTATGGGTAATCAGAAAAATCTTAAAATTACTTTATTAACAAATATCTCATCCGTACCCTGCTCCTCAAGACTGAATCTATTGGCCAGATAATGATTTGTCGGCCTATGGTTTAGGACAGGTTTCTGATCTTTTAAAGCACTCTGGAGGCATACAACCAGTATATAAGTTAATAAAGGCCATAACAATTAATGGATGCATGGAATTTATATAGCGATGTCACCTGCATAACACTGAACAAACCGATTAGTGTACTATGTGCTACTGGCTAATACCCTTGTATAACACAGATGAAAAACAATACTAAAAAGGCCAATGCCCCACTAGTAGTTTCTAGAGGCTGCCATGTTTATTACACCCTTCAATATGACTAGGTGAAGAGAGAAAACTGCCACATGCAACGGCAAGATACAATCAGATGTCATCTATGTCAAAGGCAATAACTAAGGGTGTATTCACACATGCCGTGTTTAGTTCGGTTGAAACAAACGCAGGTGCACTTCCGCCTTCGGTGCGCATCTTTCAGGCAGATGTGAATACAGCAATCGCACTCGGGGGCAGACCAAACAAGCGCTCCGAGACCCAGCTGAAGAGGTAGTCTCGGTGCGTTTCCAAACTCACTCTACTGCAGTTTGTTTGTGGTGTGAATTTGTCCGGACTCGATCCGAATGCAGGAAGCACTGTGCCTTTTATTTTTTAATAAATTGCCGTCAGCTTCACATTATGGGAAAGTGTTGTTGTCGCCATTGTTAGGACGATAAATTGTGGTTTGACCGGGAGCCCAGAACAATATATTACATTTGATCGAGAGGACGCGTAAAAATGCTGAATGTGTTCAGCGATCAGATGAAGGAGAGGGGAGCATCTCCCGCACAGTGCCAACAGGTTCACGCTGCGCAAGAAGTGTGTGTTTTTATTTTGTTCCCCATGAACGGGACCGTCAATACTATCCCCATGTCAGTTTCGAGCTGAACTGCGCCGAACTGACACCCAGCTGATACACAGCTTAATCAGCTGAGAGTAGGCATGAGCCTATTCTTCTCGCGAGCCGCACGTCCAGCAGCAAAAATACAGTAAAAATTATGTTTCACATCGTAGACTACAAGCCACATAACGTGGCATCGTCATAGGGCTTCATATTACAACCATATGAAACAACAATAATTAGATTTTTTCTTCTTTATTTATAGGCTGGATGTAGGCAGTTTTATTATTTTTAACCCCATATAATATCAATTATATATTTAGCAGTTTTTACTTTGTTCTTCCTGCTTCTCTCCACCCCAGAATGTCTGTCCAATGAATGAATGACCTCAGATCACGTGTGGTGTTGCTTCGTAATGCTGGTTCACTTACAAAAGGGGCAATATGAAAGTGGTTCACACCAAACAAAAAAAATCTAAACTCTGTTCGGTCTGGACCAAAGCAAGTGAAATAGCGGACTTTCCCTGTGTGAATACACCCTAAGTCTTAATGGGATTTGGAGAGAGATGTTTTTGTTGTTATTAAAACTACAGATTCCACAGAAACATATATGGAGGATTCAGAAACCAAAAAGACAATCAGGACAAACAACTGCAATCTTCTAACGTCTATTGCCAATGTCCGTGACAGAGTAATAACAAAAGACCACTTCACTTGAGACTAATTTCCATTCATAAGAGCTGGGATGATAAGCACAATGTTTGGCAGTAGATCCACTCCATTCTGTAATTGTGCTATCTACTGTCATGGTTAACTAAACAAAAAAATCAGGCCTGGGATGCCTAGGATCATGGTAATGCTTAACAATAAAAGAGCAACAGTGCCTGCATCCACTCCACCGCCATACAACGTGGTCCATTCCCAGGGAGTACAACTGCACTAAAGGTCAGCCTATATCAAAATAATGGGACACGGGCAAAACGGAGAGTGGGATGGGTCACTGCAGGTCACTGATGAACAGTTGTTTGATATTGTAGGCGCGATCTCTTTATCATCAGTGGGGCTAATGGCCTTGTATAACACAGATGAAAAACAATACTAAAAGGCCAAAGCCCCACTAGCAGTTTCTAGAGGCTGCCATGTTTATAACACCCTTCAATATGACTTGGTGAAGAGAGATGACCAGGGCATTGATACGGAGTGAGGCTGGCCAATAACAATGAGATGTTTATGTAAAATAAATTAAAAAAGGTCAGAGCTGACCTTTCTGAATATTAACTGTTTCCCTTGAATTTAAAGTAATATGAAATGTCAGATGTTCTAATGTGTGGCTTGAACAATATTTTAATCTTTATTCATAAGCAGAATAGCAACTGAATAAGTATTTTTTTCTCCACAAACAGATATTTTTGAATTAATACAGTTCCCCAACATACCTCCATATCTACTGAGACGTTTCTATTGGAGCTAATGACGGTTTGGTTGCCCACCTCAAGGGAATATCAACCACATTTGTTGAAAGAAACACAAACACACATTTTTCTTTCTCTATGATTCAAAATCCAAAACAATCTTAGAGAAGGTCACTGGAGGGTTATTAAAATAAATGGTTTTCAAGCTCATCTTCAACTTTTTAGCATCTCTTCAAAACCACATAAGCTGTTCTTGGGTTAGTTCTCCTTTTGCATTTTTAAAATGTACAGCTCCGGAAAAAAGTTAAGAGACCAGTCTGGATCTTTCTTAAATGTTAATCTCTACCTAATTTATTGGAAATGCTCTTAGTGACAAAAAATGTATTGGAATTAGGTAGAAATGTTGTCGGTAGTTTAGAGTATAAACCAAAATGTTAATTCTACTTAAACATATGCCTATAAATATTAAAACGAGAGACACTGAACATTTGGAGTGGTCTCTTTATTTTTTCCACAGCTGTATATATAGGTAACGTGAATAAAATCATCTACTGTAATGAGCGAAAGCAAACAAACACTTGATCCATCTCTGCAGACAGGCAGATATTACTGTCAGACGGCCAAATGAACTGTGTGTGGCTGTCCGCATACTTCCTTATTTGAGTGTGCGCCTGTGTGTTTATGTGCCGACCTATCAATCATGATCACACTGCCGAGAGTGTCACGACACGACACATCCCATCAATCTTGAGTTGGTGAGAGTGGTTTGTGCAGTCTATGTGTGTTTGTGGAGTGAGGGGGATCATCCAGGCGACACACTGTGTTGACAGGGGATCTATCAAGCCCAAGTTAACATTAGTATGTGTCTGTAGTCTGTAACGTCTGTACAGTTACATGCCCACAGTATGCCAGGGGATCCATGACACAAATTTTTAGTAGGCTTCATAACAGTAAGCTTCTAGGTCCACAGGAAAACAACGAAAGAAAGAGAAAGGAACAAAAATGTATATACAGTTACGTATGACACTTAAGCTTAAAGGGAACAATGTTGTTATTTCACTTGATATAAATAGATACGTTCCAAGTGGCACCTACTACTCTCTTACGACTCAAGTCGTTTTCCATCTCATATACAGTAAGTGAACTATAAATAAGGTGGATTATACAATAGGTTACTTGAGCTGAGAACTTGGCAAGTCATGCGCAGAGAGCTATGGCCATAAGTATTTAAGAGCAAATTGTATTGTTGATAAACTATTATCATCAGAAAGAATCATGTAGTACAGTTCAGTATAGTGTCGATGTGTTGATGTATTAATAGCCACCTTGGGCACTTTAACATGTAATCATCATCACCTCATAACATCCACAGTCTTGGGTGTCCAAAGCACTGTAAGCTCTTGGTAAGTAAAGCCTAACATTTTTCCAAACCTACAAAAGAGAAGTGATATTTCAATCCTTTATTCAGCTCATTCTCTGATATCATCCAGCCAACCAGCTTAAATGCAGGCTACCATTGACCCCCTTGACAAGAAGCCTTTTCCTGGAAGTCTTTATTAATTGAATATTGCTACTTCCAGGCCTCTTACCATAAAAAACCCAGGAAACAGGGGGAAGAAGATATGGGAAGTGGAGTGGTTGAGCATAAAGTTAAGAGGTAAAGGGTAGGGCATTGTAGATATGAGCGCAGCAGGCAATGCAAGCAGGGGGGCGGGGAATATGGCAGCTGACATATGGTGAGAGACAAATTGAAACCCTCCGATCAGGCAGGGATAACCTTAACCTTTACCTGTACATGCCCCTCCACACTGTGGGTCAGACTGTAACACAGTCCCTGGGGAGGCGGGGGGGAGAAAACTCAAGATGAATGTACCAAGTTGTTGCTTGCTGGCCATGCAAATGTGATTTATTTTGACGTTGGGGGGGGGAAGAGACCGAGAGGGAACTGAGGCGTGTGGGCCAGTTTGGAGAGCCCAGTCAGACAGTGTTGCTGCAGTCCACTGGTTCTGTATTGTGAGCAAGATTAATTATCTCATAGTCAGGAGCTATAATATACTTCTTTCCCCTCCCCCTTTCCCTCAATCACGTTCTCCATGCTCTGCTCTCCCCCTTCACTGCACACTATAATGGAGAATCTGTAGAACCCCTTGTCACAAAATATGGCTTTATTTCCCCCCTTCACTTTACTACAAGGCAATTAGAAAGCCAAAGGAGTGATGTCATATGTCGTTTCAGCACTTACATTTTCACTTAACTTAGTAAGGAATGGGTCGGTTTTCAGACTGGCAAGGGGGTCTAAACCTTTTCTAGCTAATAAGCTGTGAAATCAGTGTCCATCCACATGCATACACCAACAAACACTCCTCTCCTTACCGTGCACAGGTCCTTGTACTGCATCTTTTGGAACTTGGTGTCAGCGTTGCCCGCACACAGCTCCACATATCCCAGCACCACTTGAAACACTGTGTTGTGGATGGCCTGGGTGAAGTGCATGTGCAGCTGGTCCATAGCAGTCTGCATATGGAGAGAGAGAGAGAGAGAGAGAGAGAGAGAGAGCCAAACAACACACCGTTATGAAAACTGTGGTGTCATGAATCCACTGTCAGCTGTCAGTGTGGATCTGTCACTAGCTCTGTCCACTTGCAGCACCGGTAAGTTTGTACGAAATACCATGTGAGCAATTTCACAAAAACAAGACATTATCAGGGAACTCTGACTTAAAAGGAAAATCAATTCTCAAATACTGTTACACTGATCATTTAAAAAAAAAAAAAAACATCATGACAAAATTGGGAATTGGCTTTCACGTCAACCATGTTCTTAAAGCATTTTATTTTGTGGTTGTAATGTGTGGGTAGAATATGTCTCTGATGTTTTGATACTGTTGGCAGCAAGTAGTTAGAAAGTGCAGCACGGTTTCCACCTTCTGTTGCATGCAGTTGGTGCACAGTCTTCTCTGGGGATCCAGGTCAGCCTGTGGCAAGGGTCTGCTTACTGAGTCTGTTACCATGGTGAAGAGGAGGTCATGTGGTTCAGGTCAGAACTATTTGGCGAAACCTGAAGTTGTTCAGCGTCCTCCTGCATCCATATTTTAAAATCTACATTTCATGATTTTGTCATGAGAGTTTGTCCATGCGTGGATTTCTTTTTTGTTGGTCTCTATATTCTGTTCACACATGGGGTTTTTTGGGGAGGTTTTGGAGATGCACACTGAGCGTCTAAGGACAGAGGGTGTAGTATGCTGTATAGATTCTTGTGATATTGGACTATATAAATACAATTGACTTGAATCTTACTTTTAACCCAAAAACAATTCTGGTGGAAAGAGAAGTTGCTTAACGCTCCACTGTTACCTATCTAGATGCAATTTTTTTTCTGCAATGCTTTTGCTGTGGGCTTTAAAAAAAAATAACAATGAGTTAAAAGACGCAAAGAATTTTAAAAAAAAAGCTTCGTACAGCTGAGGGAAACTGCAGAGTCGGGTGATTTTCTGTGGGTTTATTCACTACAAGCCACCTTGCTCACATATCACTTGAGCAACGTCTTATGATCCATTGTTAATATAAAAAAATATGGATTTGAGCAGCTTTATCAAAGATACTTATTCTTTACTTCACTTATTAATAATTAGGACTTTAATTTTGCAAATAAAACAAAAAATTGCTCTCAGCTGTAATTTCAAAAAGAGAATATGGTTGCTGTTTACAATGATTTTCTGTTTGGCAGCTACCACTTTGAGTTTTGCTTTGTGATCCCAGTGAATTGAGGACACCAGAGTTGCAGGAGACGTGTGTGGAGGCAGAGTACTGAACAAAGCCCTATAGGTAACGGGTGTTGCATTGCAATTAGATTTTCTTACCGCAAGCTCAAGAGACCACAAACTTCTGACAAAGGTAGTTAAAACATGTCTTCCCTCTACCCGGACGGACTTCATGTGTCCGGAAAAATACCAAGGAAATCGCTGGCTGGACAGAGCATGGACTGTACATAATATTAAAAGGAGGCAACCATGACAACATTCATCACAATAAACACCATAATCTTCTCCCGCCACCCATCTTCAGACATAATGATCAATCAACAGCACAAGCAAACACACTCATTCTACACTAGGAGAGCGGATTGTTACACAGAGACGAATGTTGGAAAAGCAAACAGGGTGTCAGGCTCATTAGGGCTATGAGCGACCATTGCATCTGAGCCAGTTAATGAGAGTGGGACCCCAGAGACCAATGCAAGGAGATAGAAATAAATGGTCTGAGTTGGTATGATCTGTATGCCAACAAGAGCCGTGGGATGCTGATTATGGTTCAAGTTGGACAACACAGTTCATTCATGTATCCAACTGAAAAGTGTCAGACCATTTACGTTTACTGTGGGCAGCAAAAAAAAGAAAAAAGACTGCAGTAAAAGCTAAGATTTTATTAAAAAAAAAAAAGCTAAGTGTGAGAAAAATAGATGCAGGATATGGGGTGACAAGTGCGTCAGATGGAAAAACTAAAGAAAAATGAAACAATAACAAGCACTTAGGAGCGGCGGCAGGAGGAAGTCAACAACTCCTTAGTTAGTTTGAGTCTGAAAAGGCTCATTATCCCGGCACTTTTTATTGGTTACTCGGATTACGCGTCGATTCAACGAGTTGGACAACTGAACTCTGATTTGTAATTTCTAATCGAACACCATGTTTGCATAACATTCATCTACCCAGTGTGACTTAATTTGAGCCTGGTGTGACAGCTCTTGGCACCTCCTGATTGGCAGGCTTCCAGGAGCTGATTGCTGATTGCAAACACCCATGCTGGCTGCTCTCCTGAGCTCTAAAGGCCAGGACACACCAGCCCGATAATCGCCGTCGTCAAAAAAAATGGAGTCGGCCGTTTCAGGAAGCTCCAGCTTCCCGTCGCTGCTAAAGAACACACCGAGACGACTGTTTATTTTCCGTACGCTCGCGGGACGTAATGTCTCCACAACAGCAGGCGGCGCTAATCTGTATTGTGGCCCGAAAAAATACGAAAGCCGGAAATGATTGGACATCTCTCTAGAGCATAAACATAGATAGAAATACGTATTTATTAGTGGTGGGCCGTTATCGGCGTTAACGTGCTGCGTTAACGCAAAACTCTTATCGGCGATAAAAAAAAATGTCGCCGTTAATCTCTTATTCCACCTCCTGTTCGGCTCAGGGGAGATACTAATAGCCGGGGGCCGTTGTTGACACTTGAGGAGCCTTTATTCTCTCACACACCCGCCGCTCTCTCTCTCCATCACTTGCCCACGACACAATCGGGTATTGGAACGCAGGGTGGGTGTGTGTGGACACCGGTCGCCACGTGACTATAAGTTTCCAAGTTTTAAACACTTCTATCTCTTCAACGTCAACGTCACCGTACCCGAATCCTAAATATCCCCATAGCAGACGCTATATTTCATCGGGGGGGAAACTTTGTTTTGCGCCACAGTTCGGCCGTAATGCTGCTGCACACACACACACAGACACAGACACAGGCGCACACACACACGCTGCATGACAGAGACGAGGGGCGCTACCAAAAAGACGAGAGGAGCGGTTGGAGCAGTTGGAGCGTTTAGAGACACATGCGTGCACATTTATTTACATAAAATCGCAATCGCAGTCATTTGTGCAGTTATGTAAAATGTTTCACTAAGGAAAATTACAGAAAAAGTAACGCACAGTGACTTTGATGAGTAACTTTAATCTGATTACTGGTTTGGAGATAGTAACGCGTTAGATTACTTGTTACTGAAAAAAGAGGTCCGATGCCGGTAACGCGTTACTAAGTAACATCTTGTTGAACATTATTTATTTTCATCACCAATTATCATAGTAGAACAGCTTCCTCAAGCAGTTTGTGATGCATGTTGGAAACAGGAGATGAGCCCCTGGTCTGATGCGCCACCTGGCTTGAGAAACACGTTCTCAAAGACTTACTTTGAGTCATTATTTAGGAGCACACACATATTATGAATGAATTCAAATGAGACATTTTAATCTAGATTAATCTAGATTAATTCCAAAATTAATCTAGATTAATCTAGATTAAAAAAATTAATCTATGCCCACCTCTAGTATTTATATTTATGGACCATAAGAGCACAATTTTTAGCAGAGAGTGTCGAGCATGGTGTCGAGCAGTCAACAAGGGTTGATGCATGCGAGTACTCTCAAAACGAAACGAACAAACGCATTAAAACGATGGCTAGCTGTTGTTAGCTGTTTGTGCTACCCGCCTCACTTCCGGGCTTCACTGATTCGCTAGCCCTCCACCAATCAAATTGCTCCAAATGAAAGACGGTCGGCCGCCGATTGAACACGGTCAATCGGCGGCCGACAGGCTCAAAACAAGCCCGACGACCTCTACGTCGGCCGACGTCACGGCACACACCAAACAGATTCGTCTTTTTTTTTGACGACGGCGATTATCGGGCTGGTGTGTCCTGGCCTTAAAAGCTGCAGGAGTCAGCCACTTGGGTCTCGCTCCCTTGATGTATGGTTTGTTTTGGTTTGGTTTAGTTAGTGCTGCTTTACACACACACCATACACTCACACAGACACCGCACCCATTACTGACTACTGACATTCACGCACCATTTATTAGATTACTTTAAACTGGGTTAAATGGGGGCGCCTTTAGCTCAGTCGGTAAGGCGTCCCCCTCCCGGGCCGGGCCCAGCAGCAGACCCGGGTTCAATTTCACCTCTGTCTCTGCACTATCAATAAAGCATAAAAATGCCCAAAAAATATCTTAAAAAAAAAAACTGGGCTAAATAAATTATAATTTGGTTAAACTAATTATCTTGTGTGGTTTCCTCTTTGTCCTTCTCTTGAGCTGGGATGTGACACTGGCAATCCGCCATACATCCATTGAAAACAATCTGGCCCAGCACCAATATCCACCATATTAAGCCCTATGCAGTGAACCCTCCACCTAGTAGGCTCAGTGAAAATGTGTTGAGTGCAGGTGGCAAGGGATCAAAAAGGCCTTGATAAGAAATATAACAGCAGGAGGGGAATCCAGAAGTATACACAGGATCTGAGATGATGCTAGTTGACTCGCTGCTTGAACACCGCAGTGCATTAATGTAATGGCGTAAGGACCAGCGAGGGGACTGCTAACTGCAGTCACTGACAGGAAGTTAGCTAAAAGAACCATTTTGCTCACAGCACCTTTAAGGACAATCACTTACAGCTCAAGCCTTGACCGATCGCCAGATACCAGAGAACACAGGTAGCTGGAAGTACTTTTTCATCTAAGCACAAGAAAGACATCAGGGCCAAGAGAGATGTCGGAGATGACAACGGAGTGTATGGGGTTATTAAAGAGAGAGGCCCGGGGATTACGGATCAATGCTTTTTGACAAAAGATAAAGGGGAAAGAATGGGACATGAGGAGCGAAAGGTTTAAAGACAGAAAGACACTACAAATGACAGACACCCTCCGTGTCGTGTAAGGTTGGAGTCTATCATATGTTTCTCCCCAGGCATTTCTAACAGGAACCAAGTCATTTATTAGTCGCAGAAAAAATAAAATAATCTGACAAACATTTAGAGTTTTTGTAATACACATTATTTTTAGTGGGGTGATTTCTATTGTGTGCCCGTTGATTGACAGCAAGCGGTGCATAACATAATCGCACAAGGTGCATGCCCCTGGAGCTGAAAATAGTCTCGGCTCCAATGAGAAAGACCCTGAATTCAGAGGGGAAAAGACGGAATAATAATGACAAAAGAAAACTTGAATGAAACAAATGACATACTGATGTTTTTCTGTGATGGCTTAACCAGGAAGATGGTGGAAGATATTTTCTTTATACTGGAAAGAGCACTGCCTGACCCCCGAAAAATGTATAAAAAGTAGAATGACGCAATACTAATCAACACATTCAATCTCCCCACACATAAAAAACAAATCCCATTTAGATAAAATGAGAAAGAGTCTAACATAAGCACATTATGCAGTAAGTGAGGGCACCAATTGGACCATCACATCCAGTCACGGTTAAGCCATTTCCCCGTGACCCTGTATACAATGTCAAACCAACTGACCTGTGTCTTGCCCAGGAGCGTGTACGCCAGCTGGACCTTGGTGTAGTGCGCAACATCAAAGTTCTTACAAGTCTTCGACAGGGCCACGTCGAGTTGCTCCTGTAAGCCAGAAAAGGGATGGATGGACAGAAGAGGGGGAAAAAACAGGGGGGGGGGGAGTGAGAAGAGAGGGATTATCAACGACTAGGGATTTAGATATATAGATGTGTCGCTGTATCGCTACCGCACAACGCCAAGTAATTGGATGTGGGCATGTGGGTGTGAGTGTGTGTGTGTGTGTGTGTGTGTGTGTGTGTGTGTGTGTGTGTGTGTGTGTGTGTGTGTGTGTGTGTGTGTGTGTGTGTGTGTGTGTGTGTGTGTGTGTGTGTGTGTGTGTGTGTGTGTGGGGGGGGGGATGTGGGTGTTAATGTGTGTGTGTGTGTGTGTGTGTGTGTGTGTGTGTGTGTGTGTGTGTGTGTGTGTGTGTGTGTGTGTGTGTGTGTGTGTGTTTGACAGAGATACAAAAAGATCTGTAAAATGTTTTAAAGTCAGACAAGGTTAGCAGGAAGAGTGACTGACACAATAGGCCGACCTCGGTGTATAAAGGTTACGTTAGCAAACGTTTGGGGTCACCACACTTTATGATGTACTTTCTGTTCGTTTGATGATTGAATCCACCACAGGCACAGTATTTGGCTATGGCTTGTATCAAAATGACAGACCTGAAACTGGGTCAAGGGCATTGAAAATGAACAAGCTGAGCTGAAAGCAACATGTTTACTCTGACAACTTTCACTGAGATTGTTTAACTTTTCTACAATAATAAATATACATTGTACATACGGGGGGGCTTCGAATATTAGCAGTCGGAAAATAAAATAAAAAATTATTTGGCCTTTAATACGGTCCTTTATGTACTGAAAAGACAGTCATATTGATGAGTTGCCCAGCACCAAATGCTTTTAACAATGGTACATGTTGTACAACAGAAACAAAACATCGCTGATAACACATTCGCTGTATCTACTGGGCCCATTCAGGCTCTGTGAGCGTTTTTATTTATAGAAGAATTGCTTCACTCGGTTGACTGGCTGCGAGTTGAAGCAGTTGGGAATCAAAATATGTTACACACTGGGGCTGGCCGCTAACCAATGACAAGCTCTATCGCATAAAGCATGTTGGACTGCAAAAGATATGTCTTCACTCCAGATGGATGGACCACATATACAGTCCTGCTCACCATTATAGGCAACCATGCATTTAAAGAACATAATTTATAATATCTTGTATTTCAAGTGAAATATTCTTTGTCAGTAAAGAACTTGTATTTGATACAAAAGAGGAAATGATAACCAACAATTTAAAACAATAAACAATGAGAGGAAAAAAAACTTAAAGCTTGCTGTGTCACTGGTATTGGCACCCTTTGCTTTAAATCAGTATGGAAACACATTATGACTCACCTGTGGTAATTCACAAATGAGAATCACCTGTGATAAATTGTCAGTGCCCATGTGACATGAATTAGCCAATGAATGATGACTTCTGTGTTTTAAAAAGCCATCCGTTATCCCCTTTTCCTTGTCACAATGGTGATAGTCTGGCTTGACTTGTTTTGCCAGCGTATATCAGAGCGTCCGTCGGCTCCCAACGTAACTCCCCCCCTTCATGTTGCTGGCTTTCCCGTATTGTGCTCCCCATCAAACTCGGAAACAATTCGCTCACAGCCAACCTGTGTGTGTCAGGGCAGCGACGCTCTCCCACACACACACACACACACACACACACACACAGGGTGTGAGAAGTGACGTAACTGTAGACAGAAATAAAGTGTGGAGATACGCTGAGGATAGCCTACTAATAGCGGCGGCGCAGCCTATTAGCTTAGCCTAGCCACTTCATTGTACAACTTCCCCCGGGCAGAAATACCCTCATAAACTCTGGAAAATGAAGCGTGGGGTTTGGATTGAGCAGCGGACCTTATAACCAGCTAGATTAAGAGCCGCCGTTCCTTTTATTTGGTGATTTACGGGACATCGGGCCGCCGTTGTTAATGTTACCAGAGTAAACACTGTGTGACTCGTTCATTCTTATCGTTAAATTATCACGTGAGCTCTTCGAGGGCTAAAATGTATGGTGTCTTGACATGCTGGTGAGAAAGCAACTAACTATGTTTATTCCTTTTGTCTTTAATAGTTTTTTTTTTGTTTGTGGTTGGGATTTAGCCATTTCTCTGACAGCCTCTGAAAGTGCAGAAGTTCCAGCAAAACAATTCCCCCCGGCACTATTTTGCACGGACACCGCTGCTGCTTCCCGGGCTCAGCCCCGCCCTAGACGATTGTGGTTGGTTTAAAGAAATAAAAACAGGCCAGCCCATTTCCCCCCTGGATAGACGGCTCTAAATAGATCGGATCCAGACCATACTACTTGTAGTTTTGGTCTGGCTTTGCGAGACTACAATGGTGAAGACAAAGGAGCTGTCAGAGGACATCAGAAGTCTGATTATTAGCAAACACAAGACCTCCAAAGGGTATAAGACCATCTCCAAAGACCTTGGTATCCCTGTTTCAACAGTGCTTCATGTTATTAAGAAGTTTGCCAAGCATGGAACTGTCAAGAACCTCCGTGGGGGAAAGAGAAAGATTGATGAGAGAAGTCTTCGAAGGTTGGTGCGAATGGTGGAAAAAACACCACGTCAAACCTCCAAAGGCCTGAAGGCCAACCTGGAACCTGGAACCTGTCTGGGGTCATGGTTTCAACAAGTACCATACGCCGCACAATAAACCAAACAGGGCTTTATGGACGAAGGCCAAGGAAGACACCATTACTGAAGAAAAGGCATAAAAAGGAATGACTCATCTTTGCCAAAGAGTACCTGGACAAACCACAATCCTTCTGGGAAAATGTTTTGTGGACAGACAAAACTAAAATAGAGCTTTTTGGGAATGCACACCAGCAGTTTGTTTACAGATTACAGATTACAGCGCAATGAAGCCTACAAGGAAAAGAACAACCTACCAACAGTTAAGCATGGTGGAGGATCCATAATGCTGTGGGGCTGCTTTGCTGCATCTGGTACTGGAGGCCTTGACCGTATCACAGGAATCATGAAATCACAGAATTATCAAGAGATTTTAGAGCGAAATGTCCTACCCAGTGTAAGAGAACTTGGTTTGAGTCGAAGATCATGGATCCTCCAGCGAGACAAAGACCCAAAGGACACATCCAAAAGCACGGAGGAATGGTTGAAAAGGAAGAAATTGACTGTTTTAAAATGGCCAGCAATGAGTCCTGATCTCAATCCGAGTTATTTGGTATGAGCTGAAATCTGCCATTGGGGAAAAGAAACCTGCAAATGTTCAAGAGCTTGAACAATTTGCAAAGAAAGAGTGGGAGAAAATACCAGCTGAGAAATGCAAGAAGTTTATACAGTAGATGGCTACAAGAAACGTTTGGAGGCTGTCATCACTGCCAAAGGGTGTGCAACCAAATATTAAAGAGGGGTGCCATTATTGCTGCACATGCTGTTTTTTCATTTTTTTCTTTGAAATTACAATATGTAAGTTGAAAAAACTATTTTCTTTGGACCTCTAATTAAAAGATGATATAAATTTGACACATTTCCATTTATTTCTGAAGATATTGTACAGGTTATGCAAAAATTTAAAGGGTGCCAATAATGGTGAACAGGACTTATATGCTTCATATGTTTTTGGGCTGAAGGTGTTAGATACCAAAATCCTTTGTGCAAGTGTTTACTTTATGATGTGAGAGGATTCAGCTCTGCTTATTGGAAAACTCATGCTGTCAGGTAAACAAACAAGCACCTTGGCGCGAGGCAATATATGTGTGCGCACATGCACGTCTGTTTTCTTGTGTACGGACAAAACTGTAAGTAATTAATCTAGTCAAGCGTAGCGGCAGCACTGCAGAGAAAATTGCTCTGCATACCATTTATCATAGACGAGCATCACGACACAGCTAGAGATGAAACAGATATGATTTACTGTGCTTGCACACTCACAATAATAACTTTCTAAATATGTCAATATTTGGCGGACCCTGAATGAGAAAGCTAAACTGTCAACATGTCAACACAAAGTATGAATTGCTTCTTTCAGATTAGGACTTCTGGGAAATGAGAAGGTAAAACCAAAATATCACATACAAATAAAAGTATTTTTACTGATATCGCACAGTGGAATAAGAGTTACAGCGGAGACACACATACCTCTATTTGCTCCAGAGTGTCTTGTAGTTTGGAATTCAGTTCGCTGCAGAGGAAGAAAGGAGATTGTTAATGGTTAGTTCACCATTTCTGAAGCAGATTTTCCATTCAACTACTGATTTACTTTTGTATGTAAATTAGTCTGTTTGTATTGTCTATACAATGTCTGAGTTGTTTGATCAATAGTCAAACTCATCACATTCACCCTATCGACTTATCTTTTATAGTTCTACCAGATAAAAAAAAATGTATTCTGGAATTCAATAATGAAAATTGACATCAATAAATTATTATGAATCTATAAATTCATTAATTCAGTTACTTATGAGGAAAAAGGGAATCAGTATATGGCACAGTATAATTTTTCATTTTATTTCATACATTGACAAAGCCATATAAAAGAGCACCACTTTATCAACATGCATACACAGGGCATAAAGGGAGCAACGTATAAGTGATGGATGTGTGTTTGTTCTTTTTGTTGTGTGTCCGACTCTCACAGATACAAAATGCCTACGCATCCTTGGAGCGTTCTCAGATTTATTGCCTCATCCTGGGAAATGCTTTCAACTCAAACGCTGCAACAGAAATCACCACAACTTATTTTGCACATCCCAAGACGCCACCAATTCCCTTGTGACTATGTTGCCCATTCATAATAATCCCCCGTTTCCCCCTGTGTCTGTGCCTCCGTCCCTGCCTTGCTTGGGGTCTTTTTCAGGTCAGCCTGATCTTATGTTGTGCCTTGTGAGACTGCAATCGCCCAAGGGAGAGGGTGTCCATAACAAATGGCTAATTAAGCATCTTAGGTTCAGTTAGTGATCGAGCAAGAAGAGAGAGGGAGGGAGGGAGCAGAGAAACTGCGGATTGAGTCCCACAGGTTGTTTGCAAAGCAGGTAACAAAATGAGCATTTAGATTATGAAGTTGATAAACTGTAATCTTTTTGTCTGCCTGTGCCAGTAAATCTAAGAAAACTTTATTTTCAACACTAAATGTGTTTCAACACTTAGTGTTGAGACGAGGTAAAGGGAAATAAGCGACCTCAAATAGAGACTGATGGAATACACTGCCATCAAAGAAGATAAGAAACATATTATAGCCGGTAATCATAATGTGATGCAATAGAGAGATGAGCTCAACACGAATGCCTCACTCATAACTTAGACAAAATGCTCACATTAAAGGAAGTTACATTTCTATCAGCACCTGGGATGATTTTACAATGAAACAAAATGGCGCGGCACATTTTAACGAGGTACTGCTGATATAAAACTCATAATCTCCATAGCTACAGCATAGCTACAGCACTGTTACTGAATCCAATGAGTAGGTATGCACCATAGCAACAATAGTTCAGAAATGGAAATTCTCAGCTACAAGCTCAGGAAGGCAAGTCACAGCCAGTATATCCTCAGTGGAAAGCACAATTGGAAGCCAATATAAAGAAAAAACAAAGACAGGAGAAGTAAGTAAGCTGGCTCCACTACTGAGGGGGTGAACAGATCAATGTCAGGTCCTGGCAACTATAGAAATAAATCTGAATGTCCACAATGCAAGGCCCAGGAGAGTGCTAAACACAGGGCTTTCAGCTTGAGCCAAACTGAGGAGATGCACCAGAGCAGCAGAAGGCCAGCAGGATAAATAGCTTGGGTTCATCACTAAACCTTCTAGTGTACTCCTACGTACACTAGAAGGTTTAGTGAGGTTTAGTGTGGTGTGGTCGAGTAACAGAAGCTGCACATCACAAAAATCAGTATTGAACCCCGATCTTTGACATATGGCCAGCAATAAGACCTACCTAGAATCACCAAGAACTAAAATACACACAGGAAAAAAAAAGAGTGATACCATCTAATTGTCTGCACAGCAAATACAGAGCTATAGAGACAGTTGATCCGCTGAGCTTGGCATAAACTACAATTTTTTTTTTTTTTACATTTCTTTTTGAATATGGCTTACACAAACAAAAACAAAAAAAACGGTTTTGGATCTACTGTAGGTCCAGATTGGTATCTAAACTCGATTAGAATGATAGCCAATAAGCATATTTCTCAAGATGTGAAACCATTCGGTTAAAACCCATCCCAAGACAAACCAACAGTTACTATATACAGCTGAGCACCCACCCTGACTCACCTACACAACGATCCCTGAATGCTTAGCACAATGCAAGGTAAACAGATCACTAAGAACTTCCATTGTCTTTGAGAACTCTCTGGGCTTCAGAACATAACAAGAGGTCAACTTAAAGCCAGAAGACCACATACAGTTATCAAGTCCCCCTTTTATTAACTCTATCCCCTTAATATATTACTGAATTACAGTGTCCAGTGATTGTGTGTACAGCTGCAGCTCTCCCCCCCACATACTGGCATCCCAACGTGATCAGACAGAATGCATAAATAACAGATGAGGAGGGAAAAACTTAATTAACAATCTGTTCCCCGCAGGAGACACAAGGATTGAAATAGAGTTACGTGGAAATCTTAATTTATTTATTATTTTTCACTCTTTTTTCATTTACCACTGGCATTGTCACAGGGCCTGTAGGCAAGTCCCAGCAAGACTTGATATGCAGGCAACTTTCAGAATTTGGGAGAATGCCGTTTTTTGATGTAGTTATGGTAGCCCCTGTAGCCCCAACGAAATGGAGGAAGAAGAAATAGCACTAGGAAAATTTGACTAAGAGAATGTGCACTCGTTTTTCCCCCCGTTTTCTTCCAAATGCAAGATTTGATGTCGCATTTAGATATTCAGCACTGGTATCTCTAATGATGTCATGGCCTTTTCTCTGTGGTTAGAGCTATGACTCATCATGGGCCGTGACGCAGAAGAGTTGACGGCCTGAATCTGGCAAATGAGGGATTATTTGTTTACCAGTCTATTAGATTCTAAAAATCCCTTTTCGTTTTGTGTGTTGTTTATTTGTTTTGGTTGTCTACATAACACTTGGATACAGTGGAGAAATGTGCATTGGGGTTTCATATGAGAATAGGAGCTCTGTTGTGTCTGCTTCCTGCCAACAACATTCAGAGATTAAACAGCAAAATATTTAGTCTAATTTCTTACTGGAGATATACACTTCCTTACAATGCTTTGGGTTTAGGCAGTGACATATTTCTTAATACAGTATACTAACCCAATAATAGAATAAGATGTGATTAGTCTGTCTGTTATACTGTTATACTGGCTGGTAAGCCCAGGAGTTTATGGGAACTCAATTCAATTCATTTTATTTGTTCCAGAAGGGCAATTAAAAGGCACGCAGAGAAGCATAAAATAAACACATAGACTTAACTCAAATGAATGAACAAAGACAATGTACAACGGGCCTATTTAATGCTGAACATCTAATTAAACCCAATGCATTTGCAAGCTCCTCATGAAAGGGACTGTGGTGGCAAAAATGGAAATGTTAAGCATCTGCTTTCCACAAATGCACTGTGGTTGAGCTGAGTTTATGTGTGAAACAAAACCTGACTGAAACAAATTGTTCTTGTGCTTTAACAAAGTATTCCTAATCTCAAATAGTTTCCTCTATAAAACACACCTGTCTCAACTTGTTACCTGTATAAAAGACACCTGTCCACAGAGTCAATAAATCAAACTCCAACATCTCCATCATGGGCAAGACCAAAGAGCTGTCTAAGGACATCAGGGACAAGATTGTAGACCTGCGCAAGGCCAGAATAGACTATAAGACCATTGGCGAGAAGCTGGGTGAGAAGGAGACAACTGTTGGTGCGATTATTTGTAAATAAAAGAAACACAAAATGACCATCAATCTCCCTCGGTCTGGGGCTCCATGCAAGATCTCACCTTGTGGGGTATCAATGACCATGAGAAAGGTGAGGGATCAGCCCAGATCTACACGGGAGGAGCTTGTTTATGATCCCAAGGCAGCTGGGACCACAGTCACCAAGAAAACCATTGGTAACACACTATACCGTAATGGATTAAAATAATGTAGTGCCCGTAAAGTCCCCCTGCTCAAGAAGGGACATGTACAGAACCGTCTGAAGTTTGCCAATGAACACCTTAACGACTCAGAGAATGCTTGGGAGAAGGTGATGTGGTCAGATTAAAACAAAATCAAGTTCTTTGGTATCATAGTGACTCGCCATGCTTGGAGGAAGAGGAGTTCTGACTATGACCCCAAGAACACCATCCCCACAGTCAAGCATGGAGGTTGAAGCATTATGCTTTGGGGGTGTTTCTCTTCTAAGTGGACAGTTGGACTTCACTACATCGAGGGAACTATGGATGGGGCCATGTACCATGAAATACTAGGTGACAACCTCTTTCTCTCAGCCAGGTCCGTAAAAATGGGTTGTGGATGGGTCTTTTAGCACGTCAATGACTCTAAAAATACAGCAAAGGCAACAAAGGAGTGGCTCAAGAAGAAGCACATTAAGGTCATGGAGTGGCCTAAGCCAATCTCTGGACCTTAGTCCAATAGATCTGTGGAGGGAACTGAAGCTCAAGCAACAGCCTCAAAACCTTAAATATTGGGAGAGGATCTGCAAAGAGGAGTGGTCCAAATATCCTCCTGAGCTGTGTGCAAACCTGGTCATCAACTACAAGACACGTCTGACCTCTGTACTTGCCAACAATGGTTTCTCCACCAAGTACTAAGCAATGTTTTGATAGGGGATCAAATACTTATTTCTCTCAATGAAATGCAAAATAATTTCTATGTTTTTTTTATGTGATTTTTTGGATTTTCTTTTTAATATTCTGTCTATCACGGTTAAAATAAACCTAGCATTAAATTGATAGACCGTTAATTTCATTGTAAGTGGGCAAACTTACAAAATCAGTGAGGGATCAAATACTTATATATATATACAGTATATAAATATTGTGGCATTCGGAGCAAAGTGACTGATCCGCCTTTGAACATGTCCTTGGGTCCTTGAATGTGTGAGTGCTGGGGGGGAGGGTGGTCTTGATCATGACCTGTAAAAGTCAGCAACTAAACACAAAGTGACACGCTTCTCAAAAGGAAATCTGCATTGGCAACACAATCGCACAGCCTCCAAGGAGAAAATGTACAACAATCACAAAAAGAGGAGAAGGAAGGCCTTGTGGCTGTGGTAAAGCTGCTGTGAGACTTGCAGTGTCATGTCAGGCAGCCTACACTTAACTGTTTGTGGATGTGAGAAACGGAAATGAACGCAAGGAGCTGCACCGCCTACACTTTTCCTCCTGAAATCATAAACAAACCACCTCCCCTCAATACTTTGGACGGCAATTATCTTAAGTGGTGATCCCTAGGAGCTTCCACCGTGGAATGCAAATCCATTTCTAATCCATTGGCCTATGACAACTGGTGTAAAATAATTGAATAGAAAAAAAATGTCATTTGTTGTGACGTTTTTGCTTTTTACTTTGCATAAAAAGAAATACTAAAAAAAAGGGGAAGAAGCGCTGTGCAATTCGGTATGAAAATGCAGGAAAACCTGATTTTTGTGGCAGAGAATTGAGATCATCATTGTTCAGGGGTGAGTTGGTAGAATTTATGGTTTTTTGTTTCACCCCTAGGAGTTCTTCTAAGCTGATCCTCGTAAAGATTGGGAAAAAATTAGCAGTTCAATTAAAAAAAAGTTTAAGCTTAAGAAATTACTTCTTTGTAGGTCACAATACTGCAAAGCTGGATCACACCTTTGTTTTTCCTAAGGGCCACAGCAGAGTTCACGGTTTATGAACAATGTGTTGACATGTGGGGGGGCTTACACCGTCCGACAGCTGTCTATGAGGAGCGCCTGATGAAAATGGACCGAGACAAAGCATGAAACTGTGTTAAGTTCCACCTTGGGAAAAACATACAAATATTGACTTCTAGAGGGTTGGGGGCCCAGACAAAGTAAGTGTGGCCATTAAAACAAAGCCCCCATGTACCGCATGGACAAGCAGAGCTACAAGGTTAAATCAAAGTGCAACAGACCGGCAACTGTAGATGCTAAGGGAGGGCAATGCTGCTGACTGGGCTCTAGTGATTGTTGGTCAGAGAGCCTGTGTACAAAGTGCATGACAGATTTGTGTTCAATATTAAGAAGGTTGACATTCAGGAAGCGGTATTAGAATAAAGCACAGGGGATGGGGGCAATTATATTTCTACCCAGCTACCACGGACACCTTTTATTAGACATATGAAACGCATGTGAAAAGGTAATAGAAAACGTATTTCCTTTCTTGATGATCACAATCACGTCCCCTCATTGATTTGCTGGTTGCATTTGGGTGATATCACTGGTGGTAAATGGTGCACCTAACATCGACCATTCCAGCAGCTTCAGTGAGCATTTGGTATTGATCACCATTTCCCAGCAGCCACGCTAGCACTACAATGCTATTGTAACAGCCGGAGCCTAACTGTTAGTGTGGTAATGATAGTGTCCCTGTTGATGTGAACTCAACACTTCCACCACACATATTGTTTCAGAATAAATGTTTTTTTAATATAAAGACCGCAGGTAGGCATTTCACTGTGAAAGCACCTCAGGGTGTGTTGATATGACCTGCAAAGGCTTGTTACAAAAAGTGAATTTGGTACATTTCTGCTTGCTGCATGGCTGTTTTGTGGATGTATTTATTCATGTTGTCAAGAAGTTGCTTTTAAACTAGATGGAGACAAACTAAGAAGTTTTTTTCGTTCATTCCGAGTGTGTTTGAAAGGTCTGTATTTGCGAAAGAGTGCGCTCGGTTGATGTATAGCTCATAGTTTCTGTGATGCTAGTACCGGTTCCACAAATAGACCTACGTACACACCCTGGCATGCACAACAAAATAGCAAAAAAAATGACAGCAGGAAGATGTGTGTTTGTGTTGAGTTGGCGTGCGTTGGGAGAAGCGAAATAATTTATTCCCCATGCACCTTTCTGTCTGGGCCTGTAGAAGGAGGTGGGAGGAAGCCAGCAATCATGTGCATCCCTGATCAATTCTAATCAATACCTAATAAAAGAAGCACTATGGCACCCATCTACTGCCACATAGTGAGCACAAATTACACAGGAAATCAAAGGGGGATAGATGCCGCCCCCCTGTTGTGATCAAGGTGGCCAAGCTTGCTTTAGTCTACGTGCGCATACAGATGCCTAAGAGAACGAAACAGTGATTGCAGCATTCTTACACTCAACAAAAACTGTCCTACTTTAGCCACAGCTTAAAAGCCCACCGACAAAGACAACTTTTTCTAAAAACCGCTTTGACGTCATAGGCCATCGCAACGGCACAGCCACAAGGCAATGATGAAGAGCAAAATAACAGGAAATCAAAAGCCCATTTATAAGACCTATCAGAGCAATTACGCTCCAACAGGGGGGGGGGGGGGGCAGGATTTTTTAAATTTCCTAGTCTCTTTCAACGGAGCAAGAGTTCACACATCAGATGATTCAAGCCCTGCATCATTCGGAATAATCACATATTAAAATAGAAAGACCAGAAAACTGCCCAAAAAGTTACTAATAGACAAAAGTACGTGCCTGCTCCCATTGTGATGCAACTTAAATATCCCTCCATCAATCTGTCCACATACTGTACCTGATGCAGCTGTAGTGTTTGAAGGTGCTGGCAGCCTTTTGACATTCCAGACAGAGCTGGATCGCACCTGGATAGTCTTCTTCCTTAAAAAGGAACAGAGTGGCGAGGTCATTGAAGATTACATAGAAAATACCATGTGTCATTTTTTAAATATTATCCTTTAAAAGGGAATGTAAAGGTAACAAAAGACCATACAAAGAGTTAACTGCTCTAAATGATGACATTATCTGTGCATCAGATCTTGACTAATCCAGTTTGATCTTCTTAAAATAGTAGTTGTTGTTACAGATACTCAAGGATTACACTTGGTAGGTAATGCTACAACTGACCTTCAAAAAAAGAGAGGAGTCCAGTGTTTGCGTGCGTTTGGCTTTTGACTCATAACCCCTGCTGATGTTTGACCTTTCAGCGTGCATGCCTGTGTGTTGGTGTGTAGTGTACTGTATATGTGCGTGTATGTGTGTAGAGAGATAATTACAATACCTCAAGCATCTCGCTGAGTCTTACATCCGTTCTTTGCTGCGAGGGGGGGAAATAATGACAGGATGCATCAAATCACTAACAGGCCACACAATATGAAGTGATACCTATAGTGCATCCTAGTTTACCTGCTGTGACCATGTTGGTAAAATATTTTAATTAGAGCCATGTGATCAAATCAAATGAACCGACGATTAAAACAAGAGTACCTCTGATTAACTTTCATCTTAATCTTCAATCATGTGTGGAGGCAACAGCTGCGACGACTGCTGTAGACTACATCAATTCACTTCACAACAGCGGCTGGTCGCACAGTAGGGTTTAGGACAGTATGTCAGTCAGAAACGGCTCGATGTAAAACATAAGCACTAGATTCCCAAGGCGAAGAAAACAATTGACAGGCTAATTATAAAGCTTTTCCTCAGAACTACAACTTACATACATTATGTTACAGGTCAGAAATATACATTAATCAACCATA
Organism: Ammodytes marinus; assembly: GCF_949987685.1. NCBI lineage: Eukaryota > Metazoa > Chordata > Actinopteri > Uranoscopiformes > Ammodytidae > Ammodytes > Ammodytes marinus. The sequence continues at coordinate 18,943,141 of NC_137221.1, forward strand.
AATAGAAAAATACTCAAATTACAAAATGCAGCACAGAAAGGTGTGTTAATTACCATAAGCGGCCATGTTTAAACAAATAATAATAATTAAAAAGGATAGCTTGTAGACTAGCTTTCATGTAATTAAACAGGTGTCACAATGGATGCTAGGTCACTCTGTGGAGGGCATGGCGCTCATGCTGGCAGCAGGTACTAATTTGGTTTTTAGAGGTCAACTAAATGAGAATAATGAGCAACCCAGGGCTGGAGCTCAAGGATTTAATAGCAGGTAGGAAGCTTTACGGCATCTAGATTGGAGCATGTAGAGATCTTACTTAGAACCACTTCCCCTTAACACCCCAGTAAAATGCAGTTTAGAACAAAATGTGTTCAAACCACGTGTGTAAATGTACCAGCGTCTTGATGGTTCTCAGAGACTTGAGCAGGCCTGTCAGAAGCTGTCGTCTCCTCTGATTGGCCAGGAGACCCAGGCTGGCCTCGGTGAATCCCTCCTTCGACACGCTCAGTTGCCTTCAAATGAGACATTACAGGTCAGGGAGGATAGAACATCACAGTAGATTAATATTACTATTTTGAACAATCTTTGAGTATTTATGGTGAGCAGTACAAAGGAAAATATATCCACCAATAGAACAGTAGCTTAACCCAAATTGGATTTGTGTAACGCAATAGAGATACTTTGGAACAGACACACAACAATATTGACATCTAGCAATTTGTATTGTGTGTTTTTTTGCTATATAAAATGCAATTGACGCACAATCTGAGCAGTACATTTATAGTGAAAAATCAAAATGTCAGTGCTCTCTGGTTGACAAATGCATTGTGACACCGTTTCAAAATAATGTCAAAGCAAGTTAGGCTTTTTCTTGCTATAAGTCAAAACTAAGTTGTGGAGGGTTTTATAACTGACTTAAAATATAAATTGGTGTTTTCAGTGCAGTCATTATTGAAATGACTGCAGAGGTGGTATCTTTATTTTAATTTTTTTTTATGTTTCAGGTTTACCGAAATGTGTATGTGATCTTTCAGAAGTAATCACACATGAGACATGAATCTTGATACCCGTTCTTAAATGTACAAAATGTAATGTGACATGCATAGTGTCCCATTACCACCCATACTTTTAAGAACACTAAAGCAAGGTATATTTTCTTTAACACAAAACATAATAACTTTAATCTATACAGACAGAAATAACATTATAGAACAGTTTTGTGTAGTGTCATGTTTTTGAAAAAATAAATCCCAGGGGAGACAAATGACAGAATGGTTTGTCATTTTTGACTGAGAAGATTGGAAGGGAAGGAATGTTATCACGGTTATGAGTAAAGCACTTAGTATGCGGATGCGATTTTGAATGGGCTATATTCCATTTGGTGGATAGATTGTATATAATGGAATGCTATTACCTCCTTGCATTAGTGCAAATGACTGCTGCCAGCTGCAGGTTGGTCTGTAGCGCCGTCACTCGCTCCAGTTCCTATGGACAAAGAACAAGTTAGTTGTTAAAATATAAATTGAAACCATGAAGGAGACAGAGTATCATTATGTTTCAATAAACACTGGAAGATTTCAGAGCCAATGCTTCAGATTTCAAGGAATTATTGACCATTCGGCACAAAAACTGCTGAAATATCTATTTAGCTACAGCTCCCTAACCCTGTTCTATAATGCTGAGGGCTTGTGAAAAATCTGTTTGCCACAAAAGATATTTTTGGGACTGGTTCATTTACGCTGCCGTCAGTGAAATATGACTGCAATAACCATTCAATGAGCGAATCACTTCCCCCACTAAGTAGTACCAGACAGACATCAACAGCAATGCTCACACACACAAATACACACACATACATACATCAGCGCAATCTTCAGTGAGATGCATCCCAGCGTAGGCATTTTATGAAGATAAATATTGCTAAATTATGCTATTATGGTAAGGCGTGCATCATTAGTACCAACGTGTGATGTAGTTGAACTTTCAAAAACACTCAGAAAAATCTGAGAAAAACCTTCCTTTCTTCAGTGCTTTGACATTTAGAAAAGGATCAATGAGCACTGTGCTCTGAGTGTTCAGTTGTTATACCACTTCAATGACCTATGTTGAGAACAAATAGGCCCTCAGCCCGAGAAGGGCCGCGGGGACAAATCGCACGGGGACAAATCGCACGGCCAAATTTATTTCGACTTTTCTCTTCCACTGTTCATGTGCCGGTCATGCTTGAGGTGGGAGACACTCGTTCTCTGATCTTTTTCGTTACGCAGTGTCAACCATCTGCAAACAAAATAGGTCCAGTGTTCCCAGATTTCCTCAAAACACTGTCGGATATAAAACACGCTTTTTACCAACGGAATATGGTCCGTGCAAATTAATTTTCAACGGTAATAAAAACACAAAACAACAACAACAGCATCATCAAAGTGGCAGTTCAGCTGTGGGTACCGTATTAATGTTCCCATTCAAAGCAATCTGCCCTCATGATCTCCAGTGTTGAAGTCCTCAGAACCGTTTACAAAGGGTTGATTCAATAAACAGGGTTTTTCTCTGAGGGGACATGCACCATGCGACTCCTTTCTGCTCAGGGCCTTTGACATTGGCACTGTTAAGACAAATCAAGCCAGAATTAACATTTCAAAGAATTGGTTTCATGAACTTTCGGTTAAATATTTTTGTCAAAACTTGACATTTATTTGACAGAGAAATCAATGACTTGCTTACAGCTTCACTTATTTTAAATTATAAACCATTTCATCATCATGAGATAATCAATAATTTCGAATTTTGAGAAAGGAATAGTTCAGCTGCATTTTTGGGAAATAGACTTATTTACTTTCCTGAAGAGAATTAGTTGAGAAGATCAATATCACTGTCAGATCCAGCCTGTTAGCTCAGCTTATCTTAGCTGAAAGACTACATACAGGGGAACAGCTGCAGTAGCTTGGCTCCATCCGAAGGTAACTGAGACTGCCTACCAGAATCCCTAAATTTTAAAATAAACTTGTTTTATCTACTTGAAGTCTAATTCTGACAAAAACCAAAGCATAAAGACAAGCTGTCATATCATGGGGATCATGTAACTGCTCACAACTTGTCATATTTATATTTAACTTTCACAGTTTTTGCACTTACCTTTGGAGGGATCAGGATAGTTGTTTAAAGAAATACTACATCTTAGAGCAACTGCCCATGCAGCCTTCACATATCTAGAACTCAGAAACGTTGCCATGGTGGCCTCAAGTGCACTTATTAATGTGTCCTCAGAAAATACCCTTGCACTCTACACAGCGGGAACTGGCCGGTTGACTGGGATGACTCAACACATCCGTCTGTGGAGTTATTTAGAGACTGAATCCAACTCTTAACCTCCAATCTGTCTAGAATGAGTAATAGTACGAAATCCATTGAAGCGAGACTCGTCTTAAAGTACAAAGCAGTGGGGATGAAGCTGGACAGGCATCATTCTCAAAGCAAACTCCCAAACTACACTGTTATCATGAAAATGGATGAAGGCTAAGTCATACAATGAATCTATGATTGACATGTAAATCAATGCATTATAGTAACTGGCTTGTATAGTTCTGTCAAACGGTCAATAATAGTCTGTGTAGTTACGAAGAAAAGTTCACTTTTCAAGATTCAATATTGTTTATTTTGTCATATGCACAACAATCACAGCAGCAGTCCTTTGCAATTAATTTCTCTGGTATCAGGCTCCGTTCAGCAATACAATATACAATAAGAAAAGTATAAGACACAGACAAGTGAAGACAGCAACTTGAGACCTAAGCAAACTCAAAAGTAGTGCAAAGACACAGACTCACACAGTACATATTCAAGTATAAGTGAAGAGATAAGGTGCACCATATAAATATAAAGTTTAACGCAAAATAAGATCAAATGTAAAGAAATAGACTTGGGGCAAATCTAAAAAAAAAGGAGCCATTTCTATCCTGCATCCGACAAAAATACACTGCTTCACTACTAGACAAACACACACAGTCTGGCTGGCACACTGTAGCCCTTCTTATGCGTCCCCCATTATCAACACAAAGGTAATATAGTACACAGCAGTTGGCCCAAACAATTCATGTAATGTGGAAACATTTATGTATTCAGTTAGTGTGCACAAATACAAACAGGAAAGAGACACACACGCGCCCGGCATGCCGAGAGCCCAGTGTGTAGCCCCGAGGCTCCAATTTGTTGTTATGCCGCTGCACTGAGCCGTCTATCCTGTCTGTAAGCCACAGTTAACTTGACAGACAGAGGACTCAATACGCTTTGCCAGTGAAAGGGGAAACACAACAACTGTGTACAGTGGTGGGCTCTGACAATGGGTCAGTGAGGTTTTAGTAGATACAATAGTTTAAGAACCGGTGTGTATGTCTGGGATTAACTTTAAAACATGCAGGTATATGGAGTGGATCTGTATGTACAGGAAAAGTATAACTATACTCTAGTACAATTCAACTATAGGACCCTACTCCTAAAAAATATACATGCATTGCTGTGGAAAGTAAAAGGTCAAGGAGGAGAAGATGTTTAGCCACAAGGGACATTTTTTTCCAGCTTTTCTTTTATTCATTTATTCATAAGAGGTCCTCTCTGTGACCCTCTAGCACATTGACTATGCACTGCCTCTCTGTTACCCGTCCTGCCCACACATTTTAATGATGACACTGTTTGGGCCTTGCTGTAGTCACTTTTTCTTTCTTTTTTTTTTGTAAAAAAGGCTAACTGAAAACGAATTTGAATGACATTTTTGACACACAATTGCAGTTATTTTCTCCCGAAGTTGACGGGTTTTGCACATACTGTGTTCATGTCACCGCATACACACACATTAAGCAATTTTCTGATAGCCTCCCCCATTGAACCCACCTCAAGCCCCACGTGTCATTGACAACCGAGATGGACAAATGACCAATCTCTTATAAAGGAGGCAACTGAAGTCAGGGGTAACTGTGATGTATAAGGGGCTTCCTTTGGAAAATAATTGAATACCATCCAAGGCCATTCCTTTCCAATGTCGTGGAGTGACCCGGTCAGGGCTACAGTACCTGGTGCAAATTCATTACAACTTGGGAACCCCGTTAAGGCAATCTTTCTTTCTTGACAAGTCAAAGGCTCATGAAGTATGGCCGCTCAATTCTTATCTCAGTCAGTTACTCCTAGTCATTTTAAACGGTCACACTGCCTGTTCAATCGATGCAGCAATTTAACTGGATCACGATTTGGAAAAGAAAAAAAAGTTACTTTTTCGAATATCAAACTCAACTGTAGAGGTAAACATAATGGCAAATATATGATTAAAAAGGGCAGCAAAATAACAGGCACTTGAACAATATACAGTATTAATTGTAAATCAATGCATGATTATGACTCTAGCTGTTGTGTAACCTTCTACATGAGGAAGCTTGATCACACTTTCGACCCCTTTTTCCAGTTCAAGTGGAGGCCATGTGTCGCTAGAGGGCAGCAACGGGGATCCGCCACAGGCCCCAACAAAAGAAAGGTTTGTCGCTAGATAGTTATGAATCCCATCAGACCCTATAACCGAAGCTAAAGTACGTATCTTCACAATTTATGTGTCCAAAGATGTATCATACATGCAAGCACAGCAGTGGCACTGTGCCTTGAGGCTGTGCGTTTTTTAGCAGCAGTAACTGTTTCTCACGTGTTTGATATAACATCAAAGAGCGGAGATAAGATAAGACTTAAGGAGAGAAAAATGGTGGGGGAACTCACAGGAGGGAAACCCGTGAAAATCTGTTTTCAACTGCGTTTTGACAGTCAAAGATTAGATAAAGCACATTTGACAGTCTGCACCAAGCTATTGTGTAGTGTAACTAGAACTTTCTTCTCATTGTTACATAGATGCAGTAGATGCAGAAGGTGCCCTCTGAACTCCACAGGGTCCTTTTGACTCTGCAAAGTCACATGGAGGGTCAGGGAAATAATGATCAATTCACTATGCATTGACTGACTTTCAGATGCTTTTAACAAATGGCGGTTATTTCACTGCAATTTCTACTTTATACCAAAATTGTAAAAGCTGGCAGTCTTCTGATGGGATCAAAGCTTTGCAGACGAAAAACACACTTGAGGTGCTCAGTACTGATATAAAGTAAAGTTTCATTTAGAAATTAAATAAATCCAAAGAGCAAGTCTTTCAAATGAATCAAACACACACATTCACACACAGATATGCACATCTTGGCAGGCACACATATTTGATCTCCTGCATAACCCCAAAGACCACTCAATGAATACCTAGTAGTTATCTAGCTCGGAAAGATACAAGATCATTAAATCTACCAGAAAAAAGGTAGTATAGCCATTTCACATCCTTTCTATGCGGCATTGGATTCAGAATTCTTGATTTTAAGGTTTAAAAGGTTGAAGAATGTTGCTGTGGCTGTGAGGTGTGATCCTAAATAGCATAAGATGATAGAAATCATATTTGGTCCAGTGTCCATGACTGCTCTCAAAACAATCAGATGGATGAACTCACTTTAAAGGATCCTTCTGACTCATCACTAAAGCAAGTGTTCTGTAATCTCTAATCTCTAGTACTAGGTCTGTCCAAAAATAGACTGAACATCTTGCTTGCTTTATAAAAAAGACGTGATCGTTGCACACACACTGCACATTTCAGTTCATTGCAACAACATCACCAGGCGATCAAAGAAGGGCTTTTAATAACGTAGTGTTAATTTCACAACCTGACTATGTTTGGAATTAAGAATTTATGATTGCCCCCCTTTTCCTCATCCACGGATGGAGTCAAATCTCCTATTGCCATGGTTACGTAAAATCTACCTTGTGTTGTAGGAGGTCAGCAGCCGACAGGAATACAACCACTGACCCCGATGTGTTTAAAAATTGCGTAATGTCGATTTCATGAGTTGAGAAAGAAATTAAAGTAAATGAATTGGAAAAAAACAAATGGCAAATATAACAGATGTGTTTTGGAATCCAATTTAAGCAGTGGAAATACTTTGTTAAGAGCTACTGTGGCCATGAAAAAAAGACAGAAAGTGTGATCTAAAGTGGTAGAGAGTTTACAACGGGAGCTTACCTTGACATAGGCAGGCTGTTTCTCCAGGATGAGATCGGCGACCTTTTTAGAAACCTGCAAAAGAGGAGAAGAAAAAGATGAGAAGTGGAATATAAAAAGAAGAGAGTGAAGAAAGAGTGTTTCTTCCAAAATGTCACCCCACAAAAAAACACTTTGGGCAGCGCAATCTTGCTACTGAGGACGGAGCAAGAATAACAATCGCTGATGTCTATTTCCGAGGCACAATATGGACAAAGCCTTTTAAGAGTGTGTCCCCCTTTACATCGGGTTCATTTCATTAAATGTCTGTCTCAATTGCATTACTCTTGAGTCTTGCCTTTTTTCAGAGAAGCCTCTGTTCTTTCTGTTGTCACTGTTCGTATAATGTTTTTTTCTAATTGTATCTCTTCTTTCTGCCTTTGGCCAATTTGACCCACAGCTGAGGTAAACATTTCCTTAATTAAATAGTATGTGTGTACATTTGAACGTGTACAGCCGAGTTGATAATAACTTTCCAGTTTTAATTGACTATAGTAATTGTAATGTTAATTAAAGGGGCAGTCCAGTGATTTAGTACTGCTCTTAATTAAGATAGGGTACTTTAATAATAAATGTAAAAAAATAAATAAAAAAAAACGGATAGGGACAGATTAAAAGGAATTATTAAGATCAAAGCAGAAAACCCTGACCTTAAGTCTCTATCCAGCTTCTTGAAGGCTTGGATTCTACATTTGCCATATTGTAAGTCAATAGTGTCAGACGACTGTCCACGCCTGGTTACTTAACACCACATCTTTCAAACTGATGCCACCAGGGCTCTTATCTCATTGTCATCTGAAATGTCAAGCTGACAATGACAACCCTGGTGACATGACATCTGCAAGGGGTTATTTTCAGACTCAAGTGCCCCTCTAAAATAGAATCCCCGGTGTTAAAAGAAGAGGTATTACATAAATAAAATAAAAAAAGACCTTATCATGTAGGTTCAGGGAGGGCTAATTTCCTTTACAAGACAAACTTTTTTTTATTTCAGTGTCAAAGTCAAGACAGAAAGAAGCACTAATGTTTTGAATCTTACTGCTCATTATAAGGCCAAAAACTCATCTGGTAGATGTACCTAATTATCTATCCATCTTCCTCCCACTCACAGTCAGCCAGTCTATTCCCATTTCAAATAAACAATCATTACGGTGTCAAAGTGAAGAATGAATGAAACTCTTTCAAATCTCACAGTGAGCCATCTCTCTTCTATGTCTAATACTGTGTAATAGAGTAATGACCAGGACATACAGACAGTAGGAGTTGAGTCAATTCAAAGTTCTGAGGTGAAGTGTGCTAGTATGCAGTTAGACCAGGATAAGGGCACGGGGGTGACATTCCAACATGTGTTAAGTATTCACGGTGGCCGACTAGAGACCCTGAACAGATGGCGGAAGCACGGAAAGGGCAGACAAACTTTTTTTTTTTAAACAATGTGAATTTGTGTTAAAGACAGACATTCCCCAGAGCTGCCTTAAAGTTAGGCCATAACGCCACCTATTGGAAACCTACTGGCTAGCAAACATTACATGACACTATTTAAAGTCATCAAAGAGTCTAAACACATCATTTGGAAAGCCAGCGGTAAGAAGGAACTCCGTCCTACCTATAGGCCCCAAGGCCAAGAGAGTCATTAGTTCCCAGCTCGCCTACACATACACAAATGAGAGCTAATTGTACAGTAGCGGCACTGCAAATCAAGCTCTGGGCATGTTGTATTTAGCAGATGAAGTAGATGTCATCCTAAGCTACCGAATGGCAATGAATACAATCATCAAGTCAGACACGTAGAAAGACAATGAATGCTATTTTTCTGCCGTAGGGGCACCAATGAGTGCCGCGAGGGAGAGGAAAAATGAGGGACGTCGCAGGAGAAGACAGATGCCTCATGCAGATAGGCAGAGCAGCCCACACACAATGACACCATCTATTAAAACAGTTTATCAAGGCAATGGCTCATTCGCACGATGTAAACAACGGATATAAAATGCAAGGCTTGTTATAAATGCACCTGAGCAAGAACATGTTTGCTACTTCTGGCAAATGTTTACTGAGATGTATGAGCCAATTAAGCTAAATTAGCTCGCACTAATTAGGATTGGTAGCAGAGGGAAAAGAATGGAGCAGCTAGCTAGGGAAGGTCAGTCCACCTGATTAAAGAGAGTAAACCCAGCAGTGAGGGTTTCCACTGGTAACACACAGCAATATAGCTCCTGTTTTGAAGGACTTTGAAGCAGTGCTCTAACTCAGTGCTCCTCCACTTTTAAGGACAGGTCATTTGGTGTGTGTGTGTGTGTGTGTGTGTGTGTGTGTGTGTGTGTGTGTGTGTGTGTGTGTGTGTGTGTGTGTGTGTGTGTGTGTGTGTGTGTGTGTGTGTGTGTGTGTGTGTGTGTGTGTGTGTGTGTGTGTGCGTGTGCGTGTGTGTGAGGCAGGAGGAGAGAAGAAAACGAATGAAATGAAAATAACATTTGGAAAATGTATTTCAAAAGTTCAGTGTTTCTTATCTAGACTGACTTCTAAAGTCTAAAGAATGTGTTGGAAACCAACAATAACAATAGAAGAGTAGCTACCTCCTCCCCTCTTTTATTTGATTTAATTTTATTTCTTTATGTTTTTTTGTTTGTTTTTTTTTGTTTCGTGTTGATTGTTTTTTGTTTCTTGTAGTGTGTATTTTGTGTGGTTGGGTGTGAGGGTGGGATGTGGGTGGGGTGTGTTCGGGGAAAAAATGTGTACCCATTGTGCTGCAATTCCTTTGCAACTGGCATTTAATAAAAAAAACCTTTGAAAGAAGAATGTGTTGGGGCGGTTTGAAGCTGTGTTTGCAGGCCTCGTTTTCAAGCTGCGGTCGTGTTGTATTTTCCCTCACACTCTCTGACAAACACAAACATAAACGCACGCGCGCACGCACACACACACAACACACACTGCTTGAAACGTACTCTGCACAGTTCGAAATCGGCTATTTAGGCTAAGGTTGAACTGAGGGAGAGAATTCAATTTGGGGGTGGTTGAGAAGAACTCTTTATACAAATAGTGCTCTTGAGTTGTACCTACAGAGGCATTAAGCCATGTATTGGACCTGATATCACATCTTATGGGGGCAATTTTCTTTTAAACCTTTTGGGTTAAAACAGGTACATATCACCGGTAAAAGTAGTTCTGGCTCGTGAAGAGATAATAATAGAGTACAAGCAATTGAGTCCACATAAATGAAGGCCTTCTAGCATTCGGGTGGTTATATGGGACTTATGGCAATGACGCACAACCAAAGCGAGTCCCTGGACCCTTACATTTTTGGTTCAGAGCCGAAGTCTCACAGCACGAGTTGTCCCTGACCCGAGCCTTGAGCCGGGCGTGTGTCAGAGTTGCCAATTAAGCTTGGATAGCGATATCTTTTTCTCTTTTGTTCTACTTTACAGGAGGACTCGGGAAAGCAGCAGAAGAGAGAGAGAGAGAGAGAGAGAGAGAGAGAGAGAGAGAGAGAGAGAGAGAGAGAGAGAGAGAGAGAGAGAGAGAGAGAGAGAGAGAGCTTTACGTCAACACGTGTCAACACACCAGTTTATAGCCACCTCCCCGCAGCAGGAGTGAAGAAAGAGTTGTAAACAGTGGAATGAGAGCATGCAGCAGACGTGGCACAGTGCTGCATCTTTCTCACTTTGTATCTCATGTGCTCATCTCTCCCCCCACTCCGACGCTAGTGCACACAAACACATACGTCAAGCTGCTTTAACAGCCCTAACTGATGGCATCACATATATAAAGCATGTGGAGACCTTTGACATTGTCTGCCAGAAGGGGGAGGCCGTCAAACGATTGCCCCATGGGGAGAATGTGAAAGCACTATTATCACTTTATAAAGAGGCTACGCTCTATTTCACACACCGACTTACTACGTGCCTCTGGAGGCTCGGCGGAGTGTGTATGTGTGTATCTTGTGTGTGTGTAGGGGACGTCGGTATGAATGCACATATATAAATTGCCCACCTGTGGAGATTTGGTCGTTCCATCAGTGGCAGCAATGGATTGGCACTAGTTGTGAACCGCAACACGTACACAAGCATCCACACCAAGGACTTCAGAGTACAATAAAAGGTGTTTAAAAAAAATG